>NW_021180439.1:0-1137 GCF_002162155.2 Triticum dicoccoides | reverse complement strand
CGGATACTTAATAAAACACACCCTTCCAAGTGCCAGATACAACCGGTGGTCGCTCTACCTCAGGGATATGAGGAGGGGATCGCCGGGTAGGATTATGCTATGAGATGCTACTTGAAGATGCTACTTGGAGGACTTCAATCTACTCTCTTCTACATGCTGCAAGACGGAGGCTGCCAGAAGCGTAGTCTTCGACAGGATTAGCTATCCCCCTCTTATTCTGGCATTCTGCAGTTCAGTCCACTGATATGGCCTCTTTACACATATACCCATGCATATGTAGTGTAGCTCCTTGCTTGCGAGTACTTTGGATGAGTACTCACGGTTGCTTTCTCCCCCCTTTTTCCCCTTTCCTTCCTTCCTGGTTGTCGCAACCAGATGCTGGAGCCCTGGAGCCAGACGCCACCGTCGACGACGACTACTACACTGGAGGTGCCTACTACTACGTGCAGCCCGTTGACGACGACCAAGAGTAGTTAGGAGGATCCCAGGCAGGAGGCATGCGCCTCTTTCGATTTGTATCCCAGTTTGTGCTAGCCTTCTTAAGGCAAACTTGTTAAACTTATGTCTGTACTCAGATATTGTTGCTTCCGCTGACTCGTCTATGATCGAGCACTTGTATTCGAGCCCTCGAGGCCCCTGGCTTGTACTATGATGCTTGTATGACTTATTTTATTTATAGAGTTGTGTTGTGATATCTTCCCGTGAGTCCCTGATCTTGATCGTACACATTTGCGTGCATGATTAGTGTACGATTGAATCGGGGGCGTCACAAGTTGGTATCAGAGCCGACTGCCTGTAGGAATCCCCCTTCCAACTCCTTGGCCGAAGTCGAGTCTAGACTTTACAAAACTTTTACTAACATGGCTGTGCGGCCCATGGGCCCACGTCGCCATTGGGTGGTACTAGGATCTTTTACTCCTCGACCTTTACTCTGGGACTCTGATCTCTCTTCTATTCGGGTTAAATGAATTTTGCTAAATCTAACATTAGGATCTCGTTATCACTTTCACCCGGAGAGCCCCTTATTACTGATGATCGTCTGCTGCACGTGAAGACCCTGAAGATACTTTCCGCTGTTAACCCGAGAACTTGTGTTCATCGCGTTTGCAATTCCCCTTCCACCGTCAACCATTATGG
>NW_021180438.1:0-1503 GCF_002162155.2 Triticum dicoccoides | reverse complement strand
GCCTCCTGCCTGGGATCCTCCTAACTACTCCTGGTCGTCGTCAGCGGGCTGCACGTAGTAGTATGCACCTCCGGTGTAGTAGGGGTCGTCGTCGACGGTGACGTCTGGCTCCTGGACTCCAGCATCTGGTTGCGACAACCAGAAAGAAAGGAAAGGGGAAAAAGTGGGGAGAAAGCAACCGTGAGTACTCATCCAAAGTACTCGCAAGCAAGGAACTACACTACATATGCATGGGTATATGTGTAAGGAGGCCATATCGGTGGACTGAACTGCAGAATGCCAGAATAAGAGGGGGATAGCTAGTCCTATCGAAGACTACGCTTCTGGCAGCCTCCGTCTTGCAGCATGAAGAAGAGAGTAGATTGAAGTCCTCCAAGTAGCATCTCCAAGTAGCATCTCCAAATAGCATCTCCAAATAGCATCTCCAAGTAGCATCTCCAGATAGCATCTCCAAGTAGCATCTCCAGTAGCATCGCATAGCATAACCCTACCCAGCGATCCTCCCCTCGTCGCCCTGTGGAAAAGCGATCACCGGGTTGTCTGTGGAACTTGGAAGGGTGTGTTTTATTAAGTATCCGGTTCTAGTTGTCATAAGGTCAAGGTACAACTCCAAGTCGTCCTGTTACCGAAGATCACGGCTATTCGAATAGATTAACTTCCCTGCAGGGGTGCACCAACTTACCCAACACGCTTGATCCCATTTGGCCGGACACACTTTCCTGGGTCATGCCCGGCCGCGGAAGATCAACACGTCGCAGCCCCACCTAGGCAAAACAGAGAGGCCAGCACGCCGGTCTAAACCTAAGCGCGCAGGGGTCTAGGCCCATCGCCCTGAGCACACCTGCACGTTGCGTGGGCGGCCGAAAGCAGACCTAGCCTAGTGGCGTTCCAGTCCAATTCGGCGCGCGCCGCTCCGTCGCTGACGTCTGAAGTGCTTCGGCTGATACCACGACGCCGGGATACCCATAACTACTCCCGCGTAGATGGTTAGTGCGTATAGGCTCGTAGCCAACTCAGATCAAATACCAAGATCTCGTTAAGCGTGTTAAGTATCCGCGAACGCCGAACAGGGCCAGGCCCACCTGTCTCCTAGGTGGTCTCAACCTGCCCTGCCGCTTCGCCACAAAGTAACAGTCGGGGGCCGTCGGGAACCCAGGCCCACCTCTACCGGGATGGAGCCACCTGCCCCTTCAGCCCCCAACTCCGAACAGTATCACAGGTAATGTAACAGTGTAAAGTATATAGTATATGCCCGTGATCACCTCCCGAAGTGATCACAGCCCAGTAGTATAGCATGGCAGACAGACAAGAGTGTAGGGCCACTGATGGAACACTAGCATCCTATACTAAGCATTTAGGATTGCGGGTAAGGTATCAATGACTGTAGCAGCAATGACAGGCTATGCATCAGAATAGGATTAACGAAAAGCAGTAACATGCTACACTACTCTAATGCAAGCAGTATAGAGAAGAGTAGGCGATATCTGGTGATCAAGGGGGGGG
>NW_021180437.1:118973-125118 GCF_002162155.2 Triticum dicoccoides | reverse complement strand
AACCCTAATTTTTTTTGTGGCTTTTTCGTGGACTATAGGTATGAAGAACAGACTCGATCTAAACTACTAAAAAACTGTAAAATCTCACCGAGCAACCTGGAAATCTGATACCACTTGATAGAGGCAAAGGTGTCCCGTCTTTCGATGAGATGGTGGATTTCGCTTTGGTGGAAGTCGACTTTGACGATCCGACTACGAACGTGCGAGGACGTCGCGCCTTAGCAATCGCTAAACCAACTCCGAGAGGTTATTGACCACGCCGGAGCACGATCAACCTGACCACGAGGGTCTGTTTCCTGCGAGCAAACGAAGAACAAGCAAGAAACTGAGATTGCAATCTGGATATTGCGAATATAAGATGAAAGCTTTATTGATCAAGGTGGGATTCTGTGACGCCTTTGTCTGGTCGTTGAACACAAACGAAGTACGCGAAGTTGCAGCTATGGCGAACTTTTAATCTAAACAAAACCCCAAAGTCTAAACGATGCCCTAAGGGCTGTATATATGGAGGAAGAGGGGGGAATTTCGTGGCCCTTGGTGGAGGAGTCCGAAATCAACCCTATCTCTTGTTTCCCCACACATACGGACTCTAAAAATAGCCTATATTTATGTATTTCGGAATTACATGGGCCTGGCCCAATAATAAGGTGACGCAGCACCTAAAATAGCCTCGGGACGAAATTTATGAAGTGGCATCTTGTATATTTCGTCCAAGGCTTCATGCACCCATTATGGTGGCTTCAAAGTCCTGAAATCATCACTTGTAACTCCGTTCTTGTTCCCCTTGCGCATGCCATCATCTCCATGCTTGTTCTTGCTCCAATGTTCAGCCTTCTCCAAGCTAGGCCCTTCATTTGTAAGCAAAACAAATGTATCCAATTTAGGCAGCATCATATTCTCATGAACATTAGAATCATTACCAAGAAACGAAAGTACCTGGTAATTTAGTTGGCGTGCACGAGCTCTAGTAATTGGTCCAGTATGTATAGCAGCAGGGGCTGTAGGTGTAACAATTGTATTGATGTCCTCATCAGTTTGACTCTCCTAGGTAATCGCTCTATCCAAGCTTTGAGAGTTTTGACTACGACGGTTGCCAATCACCGCCTGCTGCTGGGTAAGAACTGGTAAGAATTTGAGATTTGCTTGACGGATTTGTGACACCACCACCACCTCTTGTTAATATTCTGTAGGATCATATTCTTGTGTGTTTCTATTGTTGCTAACCATGGCAGGATCACAAGCCGACGAGACTGGCTGGGAGAACATGACGAATAAGGAGTTGCATGATAAATTTCAGCAAATGATGAGTGGACAGGTGCAAGATGTGCTAAACAGATTTGAAGAGGCCATGGAGAAGATAGATGGCATGGAGAAGACGTTCGAAACAAAGCTCGATAACAGGTTTAATGAATTGCTCGCGCGTCTTCCACCACCACCACCGGCTGCACCTAACGCACCTCTACAACAACAACAACAACAACTACCTCCACATCATGAAACAGCCCTCCGCCGAGCGAGCCGTCTCCCTCTTGCACCTGGCCAAACTGTTGGTGCTGCTGTTGATACTTCTATGGCTCCTGCTGCTGATGCGGAGGAGGATGATTTTGCGGGAGATTACGAGGATGAGGGTGATCAAAATCAGAACTGCGTGCCACCACCAGCACCACAACCACCAGGTCGTCCACGTGCAAATAATGGCAATGGTAGGGCTCACCCTCAGGTACGAGATCATGACCATCTCCCTAAACTAAAATTGAATATTCCACCATTTGAGGGTAGATATGTACTGATATATATCTTACTTGGGAGTTAGAAACTGAACAACGATTTACATGTTTACAATATCCTGAGGAGAGACGTGTTCCTGCTGCTCTTTGTGCTTTCACTAGCTTTGCATGTGTTTGGTGGTCTGAACATTGTAGATTATATCCTATTCCAGCTACTTGGGCTGCTTTGAAAACTGCTATGCATACTCGTTGGGTTCCACCATATTGTCAACGTGAATTACTTCAAAAATTGCAGTGCTTAAGACAAGGAAAAAATTCTGTAGAAGAATATTATTAGGAATTACAAAACTAGAATGATTAGATGTGGTATTGTTGAGGAGAATGAAGCTATGTTGCACGTTTTATGGGTGGATTAAATAGTGAGATTCAGACCATTCTAGAGTATAAGGAGTATACTAATATCGCTCGTTTATTCCATCTTGCTTGTAAAGCTGAACGTGAAGTGCAGGATCGACAGGCATTGGCGTGAACTAACTTTTCTGCAGGTCGATCTTCATCATGGACACCACGTGCATCCTCTACTTCCACTCCACCAGCACCTCCATCAGGTGCCACCTCCAGCCGTGATACAAGAAAGCAGGCACAACCACCACTATCTGCCAAGAGCACACCTGCCGGACCTGCGCAGAGCTCTTCTTCTTCCATGGCATCAACAGGGCACACAAGTGATATTATTTGTCGTCGTTGTAAGGGAAGAGGACATTTTGCGAGAGAATGCCAATCTCAGCGTGTGATGATTGCTACTGAGGATGGTGGGTATGAGTCCGCTAGTGACTATGATGAGGAGTCTATGATGAGGACATGACTACCTTGGATATGACCAAAAATATTGCATATATGCATATTTGTCAGGTGATTTCTAGTGCAAACTATTCAATAATCTATTTGTGTTATCCAGAACAAAAATACTTCACACACTTTTGTGTTTTGTCTAATTGCAGGTGTATGGGACATTTGTACAATCCACATATGAAGATAAGGAAGAAAGAGATGTTTATTTGCTGTCCAAAAAGTTCTCTCACGTCAGTTTTGGCCCAAGAGAAGATAGAGTCCAAGTCTCTCACGTTCTGGATTCAGATTCGGACTGCACAGACATACCTGACTCAAAACGCACACAAGTTTTTCATACGGACTTCGAATTGGGTGATTCTTTTTTTGTTGGAAACTAGATTAGGTGCACTTTCCAACCCAATTGGAATCACCTTCAAATTCGTCCGGAGCGTTGAGTTGTGGACGAAACAATCTGATGCTGCAGCAGAATCCGAGTCAAACTACAAGTCCAAAGGTGTTACATCACCTCCACTTGGGCCCATTGGCCTTGTACGACCTAGATTTAGTTTTAGGCTGCCTTGGGACGTCCTCCCACCTCCTTGGCCGCCACCCCTTGCTCCTATATAAGTAGATCCATCTAGTAGCTTTTCCTGGGGATTTGTTTAGTTAAAAGTTAGCCATTGCAACTTCGTGTACTTCGTTTGTGTCCAACGACCAGACCAAGACCGCTTCCGGATCCCCACCATTATCAATACTTCATATAGATTTGCAATATTCAGATTGCTTTATCATATTCTTGCTCGTTCTTCGATTGCTTGCAGGAATAGACCTTCATGGTCAGGCTGACCGTGCTTCCGGCATCGTCAGTAACCTCAGGAGATTGGTTTAGCGATTGCTAAGGCGCAACGTCGTGCACGTTTGTAGTCGGATCGTCAAAGTCGTCTCCACCAAATCGATAGTTATCATCTTATCGAAAGATCGGGACACCCTCGCCTCTATCAAGTGGTATCAAATGGTATCAAGTGGTATCAAGTGGTATCAGTTTTCAGGTTGCTCGGTGAGAATTTCCAGTTTTCCTAGATTAGATTTATTTTCTTACCTATTGTCCAAGAAAAATCCACAAAAAAAGGGTTAGATCTATTCATCCTTTGTCCAAGCCAGTATGAGCCTTTGCAATTTTCTTTTCATTGCTTGCATAGTTGAATTATCGGTTGCATCGTCGTGTCGAGTTGCTGGTCTTAGTGTCTAGGTCGTTTAGAGTTTCGAGTTCTGTTCACATTAGTCACGTCGCCGCTGCATCGTTATCCCTTCCGCTGTCCACCACCCATCCATCAATTTCCTCCACGTGCTACCCACCGTTCATTGTCATAATCATAGTTAAGATCGTTCCCATCTTCGCTTGATCCAATCTACATCTTATCTAGTTTGTTTTGGAAAGAGGGGGAGAGAAAAAAAAAGATAGAGAAAAAAAAACGAGGGAAAAAAAAGTAAAAAAAAAGTCAGAGAAAAAAGAGAGAGAAGAAAAAGAAAAAAAAGCATGAGAAAAAAAGAGAGAAGAAAAAAAATTGGATCTATCTAGAATCAATCTCGTTCCTGAATTCGGATTGGAATCTGTTTTGCGCACTGTTCAATAAAACAGGTGTATCTTCCCCATACGAAGTCCGTTTTGGCTCCGTGAGTACTCAAATTGAAGCTAGCAACGAGCTGCATCTAAATAGTTGCAGAAGCTAGTTCAATATTTGACACCTCAAAATAGGCTTCTAAATAGGTTTTTTTGCCCTCCGAAGTTCGTGAACACAGCTTGTTCCAATTTTTCAGGCCAGTTTTAGAATTCTTTGACTCCTCATATCAACTCGGAATTGAGTGATTCTTTTTGCATTCGAAAGCTTGAGTTAGTAGCATTCTTTGAAAGAATTTATCAGAAAATTGTCTCAAACTTTTCAAGAGGAAAGTTGGAGAGAGAGTTGTTGTATATCCTGCTGGGCAGTTGTTTTTCATCATTATTTTCACTGCCGTTGTGATCTTCACTTATATCTTGCTGTCAAGAGCTACTTAGTATCCTTCATTGATGCTAGTTGTGCTACGCCGTGACCTCATTAGTGTTCTAGGCTCGCGTCTCTAGTCCGGTCTAGCCTAAGACCAGCACAGTACCGTCGTTGAGCGTTTATTCAACATTGCATCTTTGAATTGATTATTGCTAATCTTTTGCTACCATATATAGTCAACCCAGCTCCACATATTTCTACACCGTGTATATGTACGCTCCCCTGGCAATCGCTTTACTCAATATTCGGAGTTACTTGACACCGCTGGTTGCTGATCACCGCCTGCTGCATGGTAAGAACTTGTAAGACATTGATATTTGCTTTACTGTGAGCGTTTTACCACCACATCCTAGTAGTTATAGGAACATTATTTTTGGGTTTTGTTTCTTGTTCTACTAATCATGACAGGATCCAGAGTCAATTCATGGGCTTTGTCGATCGCGGGAGACATGCCACCACCTTTGCAAATACCACAACCGTCACGAGAGGTGCACAAACATCCAAATGCACATGATCAGGTTAATGTATCTATACCACCATTTAATGGTCGTTTTAAACCTGCTTTATATATTGAATGGGAGTTCGACATAAAAAATATATTTGCTTCCCATAATTTCAATGAACATAAAAAGGTTAAGGTTGCGGTTGGTTCTTTCACTGGTTATGCTTTGGTTTGGTGGAGTGAATATTGTCGGTTACACCCTGATTATATACCTACTACTTGGGATGATTTGAAACTTGCCATGCGACATACTTTCGTCCCTGCTTATTATACTCATGACCTGATTAAGAAGTTGCAACACTTAAAACAAGGTAGTGAAACTGTAACAAAATATTATGATGATTTACAAACTACCTTGTTGCATTCCTCTTTAGAAGAATGTGAAGATGATTTTATGGATAGATTTTGGGGAGGATTAAACCGTGATATTCAAGAGATACTAATTCATGAAGAGTGTTATCCTATGGACCATTTGTTTCATCTTGCTTGCAAAGCTGAACAGGAAATAAAACGACGTGTTGGCCACGAGGAGAACAAGCGCACGGTGCACATTCCAAGAGTTGATATGATTGTTCCTTCAACTACTAGGCATACTATGATGAGGACATCAATACAATTGTTACACCCACAGCCCCTGCTGCTATACATACTGGACCAATTACTAGAGCTCGTGCACGCCAACTAAATTATCAGGTACTTTCGTTTCTTGGTAATGATTCTAATGTTCATGAGAATATGATGCTGCCTAAATTGGATACATTTGTTTTGCTTACAAATGAAGGGCCTAGCTTGGAGAAGGATGAACATTGGAGCAAGAACAAGCATGGAGATGATGGCATGCGCAAGGGGAACAAGAACGGAGTTACAAGTGATGATTTCAGGACTTTGAAGCCACCATAATGTGTGCATGAAGCCTTGGACGAAATATACAAGATGCCACTTCATAAATTTCGTCCCGAGGCTATTTTAGGTGCTGCGTCACCTTATTATTGGGCCAGGCCCATGTAATTTCGAAATACATAAGTATAGGCTATTTTTAG
>NW_021180437.1:115092-117548 GCF_002162155.2 Triticum dicoccoides | reverse complement strand
TGTCCAAAAAGTTCTCTCACGTCACTTTTGGCCCAAGAGAAGATAGAGTCCAAGTCTCTCACGTTCTGGATTCAGATTCGGACTGCACAGACATACCTGACTCAAAACGCACACAAGTTTTTCATACGGACTCCGAATTGGGTGATTCTTTTTTTGTTGGAAACTAGATTAGGTGCACTTTCCAACACAATTGGAATCACCTTCAAATTCGTCCGGAGCGTTGAGTTCTGGACGAAACAATCTGATGCTGCAGCAGAATCCGAGTCAAACTACAAGTCCAAAGGTGTTACATCACCTCCACTTGGGCCCATTGGCCTTGTACGACCTAGATTTAGTTTTAGGCTGCCTTGGGACGTCCTCCCACCTCCTTGGCCGCCACCCCTTGCTCCTATATAAGTAGATCCATCTAGTAGCTTTTCCTGGGGATTTGTTTAGTTAAAAGTTAGCCATTGCAACTTCGTGTACTTCGTTTGTGTCCAACGACCAGACCAAGACCGCTTCCGGATCCCCACCATTATCAATACTTCATATAGATTTGCAATATTCAGATTGCTTTATCATATTCTTGCTCGTTCTTCGATTGCTTGCAGGAATAGACCTTCGTGGTCAGGCTGACCGTGCTTCCGGCATCGTCAGTAACCTCAGGAGATTGGTTTAGCGATTGCTAAGGCGCAACGTCGTGCACGTTTGTAGTCGGATCGTCAAAGTCGTCTCCACCAAATCGATAGTTATCATCTTATCGAAAGATCGGGACACCCTCGCCTCTATCAAGTGGTATCAAGTGGTATCAAGTGGTATCAGTTTTCAGGTTGCTCGGTGAGAATTTCCAGTTTTCCTAAATTAGATTTATTTTCTTACCTATTGTCCAAGAAAAATCCACAAAAAAAGAGTTAGATCTATTCATCCTTTGTCCAAGCCAGTCTGAGCCTTTGCAATTTCTTTTCATTGCTTGCATAGTTGAATTATCGGTTGCATCGTCGTGTCGAGTTGCTGGTCTTAGTGTCTAGGTCGTTTAGAGTTTCGAGTTCTGTTCACATTAGTCGCGTCGCCGCTGCATCGTTATCCCTTCCGCTGTCCACCACCCATCCATCAATTTCCTCCACGTGCTACCCACCGTTCATTGTCATAATCATAGTTGAGATCGTTCCCATCTTCGCTTGATCCAATCTACATCTTATCTAGTTTGTTTTGGAAAGAGGGGGAGAGAAAAAAAAAGATAGAGAAAAAAAACGAGAGAAAAAAAAGTAAAAAAAAAGTCAGAGAAAAAGAGAGAGAAGAAAAAGAAAAAAAAGCGTGAGAAAAAAAGAGAGAAGAAAAAAAATTGGATCTATCTAGAATCAATCTCGTACCTGAATTCGGATTGGAATCTGTTTTGCGCACTGTTCAATAAAACAGGTGTATCTTCCTCATACGAAGTCCGTTTTAGCTCCGTGAGTACTCAAATTGAAGCTAGCAACGAGCTGCATCTAAATAGTTGCAGAAGCTAGTTCAATATTTGACACCTCAAAATCGGCTGCTAAATAGGTCTTTTTGCCCTCCGAAGTTCGTGAACACAGCTTGTTCCAATTTTTCAGGCCAGTTTTAGAATTCTTTGACTCCTCATATCAACTCGGAATTGAGTGATTCTTTTTGCATTCGAAAGCTTGAGTTAGTAGCATTCTTTGAAAGAATTTATCAGAAAATTGTCTCAAACTTTTCAAGAGGAAAGTTGGAGAGAGAGTTGTTGTATATCCTGCTTGGCAGTTGTTTTTCATCATTATTTTCACTGCCGTTGTGATCTTCACTTATATCTTGCTGTCAAGAGCTACTTAGTATCCTTCATTGATGCTAGTTGTGCTACGCCGTGACCTCATTAGTGTTCTAGGCTCGCGTCTCTAGTCCGGTCTAGCCTAAGACCAGCACAGTACCGTCGTTGAGCGTTTATTCAACATTGCATCTTTGAATTGATTATTGCTAATCTTTTGCTACCATATATAGCCAACCCAGCTCCACATATTTCTACATCGTGTATATGTATGCTCCCCTGGCAATCGCTTTACTCAATATTCGGAGTTACTTGACACCGCTGGTTGCCGATCACCGCCTGCTGCATGGTAAGAACTTGTAAGACATTGATATTTGCTTTACTATGAGCGTTTTACCACCACATCCTAGTAGTTATAGGAACATTATTTTTGGGTTTTGTTTCTTGTTCTACTAATCATGACAGGATCCAGAGTCAATTCATGGGCTTTGTCGATCGCGGGAGACGTGCCACCACCTTTGCAAATACCACAACCGTCACGAGAGGTGCACAAACATCCAAATGCACATGATCAGGTTAATGTATCTATACCACCATTTAATGGCCGTTTTAAACCTGCTTTATATATTGAATGGGAGTTCGACATAAAAAATATATTTGCTTCCCATAATTTCAATGAACATAAAAAGGTTAAGGTTGCGGTTGGTTCTTT
>NW_021180437.1:40635-114168 GCF_002162155.2 Triticum dicoccoides | reverse complement strand
TGTCCAAAAAGTTCTCTCACGTCACTTTTGGCCCAAGAGAAGATAGAGTCCAAGTCTCTCACGTTCTGGATTCAGATTCGGACTGCACAGACATACCTGACTCAAAACGCACACAAGTTTTTCATACGGACTCCGAATTGGGTGATTCTTTTTTTGTTGGAAACTAGATTAGGTGCACTTTCCAACACAATTGGAATCACCTTCAAATTCGTCCGGAGCGTTGAGTTCTGGACGAAACAATCTGATGCTGCAGCAGAATCCGAGTCAAACTACAAGTCCAAAGGTGTTACATCACCTCCACTTGGGCCCATTGGCCTTGTACGACCTAGATTTAGTTTTAGGCTGCCTTGGGACGTCCTCCCACCTCCTTGGCCGCCACCCCTTGCTCCTATATAAGTAGATCCATCTAGTAGCTTTTCCTGGGGATTTGTTTAGTTAAAAGTTAGCCATTGCAACTTCGTGTACTTCGTTTGTGTCCAACGACCAGACCAAGACCGCTTCCGGATCCCCACCATTATCAATACTTCATATAGATTTGCAATATTCAGATTGCTTTATCATATTCTTGCTCGTTCTTCGATTGCTTGCAGGAATAGACCTTCGTGGTCAGGCTGACCGTGCTTCCGGCATCGTCAGTAACCTCAGGAGATTGGTTTAGCGATTGCTAAGGCGCAACGTCGTGCACGTTTGTAGTCGGATCGTCAAAGTCGTCTCCACCAAATCGATAGTTATCATCTTATCGAAAGATCGGGACACCCTCGCCTCTATCAGTCTATGGCTCTTAGTACACGTGAAGAACACGATGGAGATGATTCTGATCATGAGACGCAATACATGGCTCCTGAAGATGCTGACAGGTATGAATGTTTAGTTGCTCAACGTGTTTTGAGTGTGGAGCTCACACAAGCTGAGCAAAATCAGAGGCATAATTTGTTCCATACAAAGGGAGTTGTTAAGGAACGTTCTGTTCGCGTCATCATAGATGGAGGGAGCTGTAATAACTTGGCTAGCATGGAGATGGTGGAGAAGCTATCTCTCACCACAAGACCACATCCACATCCTTACTACATCCAATGGTTCAACAACAGCGACAAGGTTAAGGTAACACGTACTGTTCGTGTGCATTTTAGTATCTCTACATATGCTGATTATGTTGATTGTGATGTGGTACCTATGCAAGCATGCTCCTTATTACTTGGTAGACCATGGAAATTCTGTACACCATGGTAGAAACAATCAGTATACTCTTGTTCATAAGGATAAAAATATTACTTTGCTTCCTATGACTCCTGAATCCATTTTGAAAGATGATATTAATAGAGCTAATAAAGCAAAACAGGAGAAAAATAAGAGTGAAAATCAGATTGTGGCAAAAGAATTTGAGCAACAAATGAAACCTAATAATAAACCATCTAGTGTTGCTTCTGAAACTAAATTGAAAAGTGCATGTTTACTTGCCACAAAATCTGATATTGATGATCTAGATTTCAGCAAGTCTGTTTGCTATGCTTTTATGTGCAAAGAGGCATTATTTTCATTCGAGGACGTGCCTTCCTCTTTGCCTCCTGCTATTACTAACATTTTGCAGGAGTTCGCTGACGTCTTTCCAGAAGACGTGCCACCGGGATTACCACCTATTCGAGGGATTGAGCATCAAATTGACTTAATTCCCGGTGCATCATTACCCAACTGTGCACCATACCGTACCAATCCAGCGGAGACGAAGGAGATTATGCGTCAAGTACAAGAACTGCTCGACAAATGTTATATACGTGAATCCCTTAGTCCTTGTGCTGTTCCTATCATTTTAGTGCCGAAAAAGGATGGTACGTCGCGTATGTGCGTTGATTGTAGAGGCATTAATAATATTACTATTCGTTATCGTCATCCTATTCCTAGGCTAGATGATATGCTTGATGAATTGAGTGGCTCTACAATATTCTCCAAAGTTGATTTGCGTAGTGGATACCATCAAATTCGTATGAAATTGGGAGATGAATGGAAAACAACATTTAAAACTAAGTTTGGATTATATGAGTGGTTAGTCATGCCTTTTGGGTTAACTAATGCACCTAGTACTTTCAAGAGGTTAATGAACGAAGTTTTACGTGCTTTCATTGGACAATTTGTGGTAGTTTACTTTGATGACATATTGATTTATAGCAAATCTTTGGAGGAACATTTGGAACATTTACGTGTTGTTTTTACTGCTCTACGTGATGCACGTTTGTTTGGTAACCTTGGAAAGTGCACCTTTTTCACCGACCGAGTATCTTTTCTTGGCTATGTTGTTACTCCACAGGGAATTGAAGTTGATAAAGCCAAGATTGAAGCTATTAAGAGTTGGCCGCAGCCCAAAACGGTCACACAAGTGAGGAGTTTCCTTGGCCTCGCTGGTTTCTATAGGCGTTTCGTGAGAGATTTCAGCACCATTGCTGCACCTCTCAACGAGCTTACAAAGAAGGATGTGCCTTTTGTTTGGGGTACCACACAGGAAGAAGCCTTCACGGTATTGAAAGATAAGTTGACCCATGCTCCTTTACTCCAACTTCCTGATTTTAATAAGACTTTTGAGCTTGAATGTGATGCTAGTGGAATTCGATTAGGAGGTGTGTTATTACAAGATGGCAAACCTGTTGCATACTTTTCTGAAAATTTGAGTGGGCCTAGTCTGAACTATTCTACTTATGACAAAGTATTATATGCTCTTGTTCGGACCTTAGAAACATGGCAACATTATTTATGGCCCAAGGAATTTGTTATACATTCTGATCATGAATCTTTGAAACACATTAAAAGTCAAGCAAAACTGAACCGTAGACATGCTAAATGGGTTGAATTCATTGAGACTTTTCCTTATGTCATTAAACACAAGAAGGGTAAAGAAAATGTTATTGCTGATGCATTGTCTCGTCGTTATACTGTGCTTTCACAACTTGACTTTAAAATATTTGGTTTGGAGACCATCAAAGATCAATATGTGCATGATGCTGAATTTAAAGATGTATTGCAGAATTTTAAGGAAGGGAGAACTTGGAACAAGTTCGTTCTTAACGATGGATTTGTGTTTCGTGCTAACAAGCTATGCATTCCAGCTAGCTCTGTTCGTAATTTGTTGTTGCAGGAGGCGCATGGAGGAGGACTAATGTGACACTTTGGCGTCAAGAAGACGGAGGATATACTTGCTACACATTTCTTTTGGCCAAAGATGAGACGGGATGTTGAGCGTTTTGTTGCTCGCTGCACTACATGTCAAAAAGCTAAGTCACGACTCAATCCTCATGGTTTATATATGGCTTTGCCTGTACCTAGTGTTCCTTGGGAGGATATATCTATGGACTTTGTTTTAGGTTTACCTCGAACAAAGAAGGGGAGGGATAGCATATTTGTTGTCGTGGATAGGTTCTCGAAAATGGAACACTTTATACCATGTCATAAAAGCGATGATGTTGTTAATGTTGCTGATTTGTTGTTTCGTGAAATTATTCACTTGCATGGTGTGCCAAATACTATTGTTTCAGATCGTGATACTAAATTTCTTAGCCACTTTTGGAGATGTTTATGGGCTAAGTTGGGGACTAAACTACTTTTTAGTACTACTTGTCACCCCCAAACTGATGGACAAACTGAAGTAGTCAATAGAACATTGTCTACTATGCTTAGGGATGTTTTGAAGAATAACAAGAAAATGTGGGAAGAATGCTTGCCTCATATTGAATTTGCTTATAATCGTTCATTGCATTCTACTACTAAGATGTGCCCTTTTGAAATTGTGTATGGTTTCCTACCTCGTGCACCTATTGATTTGTTGCCTCGTCCATCTTCGGAGAAGGTTAATTTTGATGCTAAAGAACGTGGTGAATTGGATTTTAAAAATGCATGAGTTAACTAAGGAAAACATTGAGCGTATGAATGCTAAATATAAACTTGCTGGAGATAAGGGTAGAAAACATGTTGTGTTTGCACCTGGAGATCTTGTTTGGTTACATTTGCGTAAGGATAGATTTTCTAATTTGCGCAAATCGAAGCTAATGCCACGTACTGATTGTCCTTTTAAGGTGTTAGAGAAAATAAATGATAATGCATATAAACTTGAGCTGCCGGCAGATTTTGGGGTTAGTCCCACTTTTCACATTGCAGATTTGAAGCCTTATTTGGGTGAGGACGATGAACTTTCATCGAGGACGACTTCATTTCAAGAAGGGGAGGATGATGAGGACATCAATACCATTATTACACCCACAGCCCCTGCTGCTGTACATACTGGACCAATTACTAGAGCTCGCGCACGCCAATTGAATTATCAGGTACTTTCGTTTCTTGGTAATGATTCTAATGTTCATGTGAATATGATGCTGCCTAAGTTGGATACATTTGTTTTGCTTACAAATGAAGGGCCTAGCTTGGACTAGAAAGATGAACCTTGGAGCATGTTCAAGCATGGAGATGATGGCATGCGCAAGGGGAACAAGAACGGAGTTACAAGTGATGATTCCAGGACTCTGAAGTCACCATAATGAGTGCATGAAGCATGGGATGAAATATACAAGATGCCACTTCATAAATTTCGTCCAAAGGCTATTCTAGGTGCTGCGTCACCTTATTATTGGGCCAGGCCCATGTATTTTCGAAATACTTAAGTATAGGCTGTTTTTAGAGTCCGTATGTGTCGGAAAACAAGAGTTAGGGTTGGTTTCGGACCCGTCCACCAAGGGCCACGAAATTCCCTCTCTCTCCTCCATATATACAGCCCTTAGGGCATCGTTTAGACTATGGGTTCTGTTTAGATTAAAAGTTCGCCATAGCTGCAACTTCGCGTACTTCATTTGTGTCCAATGACCAGACCAAGACGTCACAGAACCCCACCTTGATCAATAAAGCTTTCATCTTATATTCGCAATATCCAGATTGCAATCTCAGTTTCTTGCTTGTTCTTCGTTTGCTTGCAGGAAACATACCCTCATGGTCAGGTTGATCGTCCTCCGGCGTGGTCAATAACCGCTCGGAGTTGGTTTAGCGATTGCTAAGGCGCGACATCCTCGCACATTCATAGTCGGATCGTCAAAGTCGACTCCTCTAAAACGATAGCCACCATCTCATCGAAAGATGGGACACCTTTGCCTCTATCACTATTAGTTGTGATGCCATGTTACATAGGATTTCTTGTGCTAATTCTCTCGGTTACATCATGTTTGCCAATCCGCTTGACTTGTCATATGCTATGCATGAGATCGACCACATGTCATATTTGCAATCTCTTCATAGTGACTATGCATATGCCATTAAGATTAACCCAATTTGCACTTATGGCATAGATGACAAGCCTATGGTTATTGGCATTTGTTTCTCTTGTGATGATATTGATATGCTCCCTTTGCATCATTCATCTCATATGCCATGCCATGACCACCTACCTTCGGATATGCATTGATGTAGGGTAGAACCCTAGTGGCCCGATCTTTCACGAAAGGAGCGGATCCCGCGGAGAACGCGAAGAACACAAGGAGGGAAACGAGGGGAAAATCACGAGGGGAACACAAGAGAACACTCAAACCAACAAGAATGATCACACATGCGCTAGATCCATGAACACAAAGGGAGATACAAGATCCAAAGTCAACAACGGACGATACAAGAGGTAGCCGGTTCTTCTCCGTGAGGAGGTCTTGCATCCACAAGGGGATCTTCTCTGCAAGGAGGTCTTGAATCCAAGGTGGATCTTCTCCGAAGAGGGGCAGCGGTCTCTCTCAAGGAGTAGATCCGATATGGATGAGCGTAGCTCTATATCTCAAATGAGCTATCACAACGCTAACCCTAACTAGGAGGAGGTGGAGGAGTATATATAGTCTAGGCGAATGAAAGGGTAAGTGGCTTCGGCCCAACACACGGGCGGGCGCACAGGCGTCGGACGTTCGACAGGTACCGGACGTCCGGTGGCTCGCGAGGGTCCGGTCGTCCGGTTCATGTCGGACGTCCGGCGTTTTGGCTCTGGACAGGTGGTGTCGGACGTCCGGTCGGCGTTGGTAGTCCGGGCGCTGGAGAGTGTCGGACGTCCGGTGTCTAGCGGTCATCCGGGCGCTGGGAGTCGTCAGACGTCCGGTGGCTCCGGTCGTCCGTAGATTCGGCTCGGGTCCTCAGGGGCCGGACGTCTGGGATGGGCCGGTCGTCCGGTGGCTGTAGCTTTGCGCAGCTTCTTCTCTTTGTCCTTGTACTTGGCGTCCTCGCTAGCTGTTCCGTTGGATGTGGTGACTTCGTGCCTTTCCTCCAAGTACCTGATCATGCATAGAACACACGTTGGAGGTAGTAGCCATATCTCACATGTAGAAAGTGATGGTTCGGAGAGGAGCGAGTTCACCTTGTGTCCAATGGCATATGTTTGAGGTCTCTTCATATGTCCACTTGGGGTTTGGAGAGTAGTCGGAGTGTACATGGGGATGAACATGGGATGCTCCGCATCATCTCCCCTCACTTGGGAAAGATCCAACCTCGGATCGTGACCCTCATCACCATGGAAACGGTAGTCGTGGACTGACTTGTGGTTGGACGGAGTGGAAGACGTTGCACAATCCAAGTACTCCAAGGTGTTGCCGGAGTGGTATACATGCAAAAAGAGCAAACACAAACGACACTCGGAAATACAATGGTTAGAGCACACAAAGTGTCCATCATGTAAGAATGAGTCCGTGCAACAAGATTGATCATGACAAGGTGCATGAAGCTGATCCAAAAGATATGGAAATGTATGCACAACATTCATGATAGCAAAAGCAAGAATATGATGAATGCAACCACGGTGCAAAATGATGTCATAGTGAGATGGTTTATCAATAGCATGAATATGGCAATGGATGCTCAAGATGAGTATGTGATCATGCAATTCATGATGGGCAATATGATCATGATGTATGAATATGCCATCAAGAAAGATCACAACAAATTTGCTAAGGAAATGCACAAGCTCATATATCATGGATGACATGGTAATACAAGATGCAACAAGGCAATCATAATGGGAGTCAATCCATGCATGAGATGCAAATTTGTCATGTGTGTAAGATGTCCAATGAGCATGACAAGTGTGAGCACAATCAACAAATATGGAGGTGTTGGTGTACCAATGCTCGATGTCGTGGCATGAGTGGAGGTTCGAAGGTGCATCCAATAAGTCCGAGCGCTCCTCAATGCGAAGGTCCGTAGAGCCAATCTTCAATGTCGGTCCTCCATCCAATAGGTGCAACATGTAGACAAGAAGAAGGAGACAACAATGAAAGAATGACCCATCCAATATGTGGATTTGAGGATGGCTCAAAGGGAAGGAGTTCACCTCTAGGAGATTGTCAAAAAAGTTGGTCTTGGACATCGTGTATGCCTTCACATGACCAAGTGGTCGCATAACGGCACCGCCTTGTGAATCCTTCAAAATGAAAGAACATGACAAACACTCGGAAAAACAAATGAGGTTAGCGGAAAACCTATCATTCGTGCAGTAAAATACCCAACAAGTGGATACATCATGCTCATCATAAGAAAGGACAAGGGAGAATTTCATAGTGTGGAGGCATATGACGCGAGAACAACCAAATACAATATGCATAATCAAGCAAGCATGCATCACAAGTAAGGTGTCCAAGTCTCCACGATCAATAAACATAGATGCAACAATTGGAGGCAAGCGACAATGAACAAAATATATCATGTGAGAGGCATGAACATATACGTCATCAACCCAAGAAAGCAAGTAAGAATGGAACATGGGTGATGCGACAAATCAAGCAATCATATGAATCAAGGCAACCAAGCTAGTAGTGCGAAGATGCAACGTACTAGAAGGAATCATGTTAAGTATGTCATGTGTGCAAATGGTAGTCATGAATAATGTACATGACACATCACAAGCATGAAGGCAAGATATGAGCAAAATAGCATCAATAGCATGAGGCACATGATAAACATGGCAATAGCAACAAGGATCTCCACCAAGCATGCAAATGCACATAGAAGTAGCATAATGGTGAATCATGGGTAGATGCAAGCAAGGGTCACAATTGCATGGCAAAGGCATAGAAGCAAGCATAGCATGCAAAGTGAACACGGTAAAATGAGCAAGAAGTGAGAAGCGGTATATAGCCCATAGCCATGTGAGATCCAAGTGAGAGAGATGCGTGTAGACATTGCGCGAAGAGAGCCGCGGGAAGGGTAGTTCACTGGATCCCAAGTCATCTATGCTCTCAAGAGCTCGTTTCGTCAACTCTTGGGATTGAGAGGTTGACGAGTATACGTGAGTACCTACACAAAACAAAGACAAAGGGAAAATTGTGTGTGTGGTAGATGTACACATCATCCATCATGATGCGCACGTGCTTGTGTTGGTTAGCACAAAATAGCCAATGCTCAAAAAAATGAGATGCGTGATATAGAAACATGTCATTCATCATGAGAGGTTTGTTATTATGTATAGCATAATGGAGACTCAATTTATGTAATTCATCATGGAAAATATCTAGAGCATTGTGAGGAATGGTATGCATATGGTGCACACACGGGATGTAATCATGCGATACACAATAATTTTCATGGCATGGCATATGAGATGAATTGCGTAAATTATGTAAAGGAAGCATGGCAATTTCATCACATGAAAAACAAAAGCCAATGACCAACATCTCGTCATCTATGCCATAAGTGCAAATGGGATTTATTGTAACGGGGCATGCATAGTCACTATGTTGAGCTTGAAATGATGCAATATGGGATATCTCACTCATAGCAAACGACAAGGTTAATGGATTGTTAAACATGGTGTGACCAATAGAATTTTCACATGATATCCTATGGAGCATAGCATCACAACTAGGAAAATCAACATGATCATCATCATAGTCATCATAAATTGGTAAGTCATGACATGAAGAAGTCGCACTAGCATGAAGCATGGGTATAGGTGTGTCAACATCATGCAAGCAATCATTCGTAAGATAGTCCACTAGTGGGACAAGAGAAGCACCATCACCTATGTTACCTTTGGAGAATCGCTCATGTGTTGTAGGTGAGGTGTCGAAGACCAAGTCGTGGTCATCTTCATCGTGATGGAACCATGTGGGTGGTGCATCTTCTTCCACCATGGCCATCGTTGTCTCTATTGGAGGTTGACTCGTCGAGGATAGGCGTGTCGTTATGTAGGAGACCTAGCACCATAGAAGAAAACACACTAGGAGTAGAGGTTAAGTCGTTAGAAATCATGGTGGCCTCACATGCCATGTCAACTACCTCACTCACTAAGTGTTGTGGCTCACTCACTCCCAATATGATGCTCTCACTCGTATGGTTGGTGCAGTCACTCAAATGGCTCTCAACCTCGCATAAGATGTGTGGCGTGCTCTCAAGTGTGGGACTAGTGGTGGTCACACTCATCCTTTCATAGGGAATGCTCTCAATGTCACGTATGGTGGAGTCACTCATCTCTCTCATGGGGGTGGTGGCTCTCGTCACATGACAAATGGGGCATCTCGACATATTTGGGTGTCAGAGAGATGTTGGTGCAAATGTCTCCATGCACAACTCCTAACACCGCCTTGGTTGAAGGGATAGTCCCATGCTCAACCTTCTTGTGACCGTCTTGTTGTTGGAGGCCCATATGATGTGGCACCTCGTAACTCGTCTCCATGACCGAAGGGAATTTCCCATGCTTGGCCATCTTCCTTGAGGGGCTTTCGAAGATGGAAGTGTCGCCCTCGCTCGTAGGTGGTCTCCTTGTTGTTGAAGATGTCGATGTAGGCGAACTCACGGGAAGTAGGCAAAGATACCGTACGTCGAAAGGCGAAGATGCCTTGATAGCACTTGGCGAAGATGCCGAAGTGGTTGGTGTAGCCGTAGCTCCGTCTTGTTGGTGCTCGTCTCGCGGTCTTCTCTTGTGCTCATGAAGCTTGGACTTGGCGTGAAGTAGGGCTTGTTGGGACTTGTGCATTTGCGCTTGTTGAGCATCTTCATGATGATGGTGTCGTTGTCACACTTGAGCTCGTAGTAGATGTCGTTCGTCGTCGTCGTGCACATGATGCTTGGAGGTGACTTGCCCTTCATGACGATTTGGATCACGAACGTGATGATGGTCGCCATGGAGATGTGGACGACTTGCGCTTGCATCGCTTGGGCGCTCCGAAGACTTGTGGCTTGAACGTCGCCGCCTTGAAGATGACGAAGGGAAAGAAGACTTGATCAAGGCTCTAATCTCCTCCATCCTTGCATCTTGCTCCTCTTTATGTGCAGAAAGCTTCGTGTCGATGCAGTCCCTTTTCCTTGCTTAGGAGTGACGAATGTCGATGGAGATGTTCTCGATGCGCTCTCGCAATCTTGATTGTGCGCCTTGCATTTGTCGTTGTAGATCGAAGATTGACGCTTTGGTGATGTAGTTGTTCACGCCGTCGTCGTTGTCGAAGACCGGAGATGAAATGCCTTGCCTATCCATCACAAGATTCGAGCCAATATGAGTGGAGAAAGAGAAGAACGAATACCAAATGTACCTTGAACGAAGTTGAAAGTGGATCAATGATCACTCCAATGTGGACAAGGAAATAGCACAATTGGTACCAATTATTGTCGGTTTCTCACACCTACACAAGTAGGCTTATGGTGGAGCTTGGTGAGGATAGTGGCACAAAAATTTGATGTAAAATGTTAGCAAGAGTCAATAATGTTGAAAGAGATTCACAAATTCGCAAGTGAAACAAGTAGACCAATGGCAATATGTGGCACACGGAAACACACACACGGATAGATAAACGGGGTTGTGCAACCAAGGATGAGCACAAATTGTGGAATCCACGGAAAACGCTCGTGTTGCACAACTCAAGAGAGACGCTAGCACGATTGCTCTATAGGCGGATACGACACTTGTGCACAACCTATAAGATGCAAAATGTAACAACTTCTATCCCAAGTATGCTATATATGTATGATATTCTGTGATGAGGACATCAATACCACTGTTACACCCACAGCCCCTGCTGTTACCTATACTGGACCAATTACTAGAGCTCGCGCACGCCAATTAAATTACCAGGTACTTTCGTTTCTTGGTAATGATTCTAATGTTCATGATATTATGATGCTGCCTAAATTGGATACATTTGTTTTGCTTACAAATGAAGGGCCTAGCTTGGAGAAGGATGAACATTGGAGCAAGAACACGCATGGAGTTGATGGCATGCGCAAGGGGATCAAGAACAGAGTTACAAGTGATGATTTCAGGACTTTGAAGCCGCCATAAGGAGTGCATGAAGCCTTGGACGAAATATACAAGATGCCACTTCATAATATTCGTCCATAGGCTATTCTAGGTGCTGCGTCACCTTATTAATGGGTCAGGCCCATGTAATTTCGAAATACTTAAGTATAGGCTATTTTTAGAGTCCGTATGTGTGGGGAAACAAGAGTTAGGGTTGGTTTCGGACCCCACCCTCAAGGGCCACGAAATTCCCCCCTCTTCCTCCATATATACAGCCCTTAGGGCGTCGTTTAGACTTTGGGTATTGTTTAGATTAAAAGTTCGCCATAGCTGCAACTTCGCGTACTTCGTTTGTGTCCAACGACCAGACCAAGACGTCACAGAACCCCACCTTGATCAATAAAGCTTTCATCTTATATTCGCAATATCCTGATAGAGGCAAAGGTGTCCCGTCTTTCGATGAGATGGTGGATTTCGCTTTGGTGGAAGTCGACTTTGACGATCCGACTACGAACGTGCGAGGACGTCGCGCCTTAGCAATCGCTAAACCAACTCCGAGAGGTTATTGACCACGCCGGAGCACGATCAACCTGACCACGAGGGTCTGTTTCCTGCGAGCAAACGAAGAACAAGCAAGAAACTGAGATTGCAATCTGGATATTGCGAATATAAGATGAAAGCTTTATTGATCAAGGTGGGGTTCTGTGACGCCTTTGTCTGGTCGTTGAACACAAACGAAGTACGCGAAGTTGCAGCTATGGCGAACTTTTAATCTAAACAAAACCCAAGGTCTAAACGATGCCCTAAGGGCTGTATATATGGAGGAAGAGGGGGTGGATTTCGTGGCCCTTGGTGGAGGGGTCCGAAATCAACCCTATCTCTTGTTTCCCCACACATACGGACTCTAAAAAAAGCCTATACTTATGTATTTCGAAATTACATGGGCCTGGCCCAATAATAAGGTGACGCAGCACCTAAAATAGCCTCGGGACGAAATTTATGAAGTGGCATCTTGTATATTTCGTCCAAGGCTTCATGCACCCATTATGGTGGCTTCAAAGTCCTGAAATCATCACTTGTAACTCCGTTCTTGTTCCCCTTGCGCATGCCATCATCTCCATGCTTGTTCTTGCTCCAATGTTCATCCTTCTCCAAGCTATGCCCTTCATTTGTAAGCAAAACAAATGTATCCAATTTAGGCAGCATCATATTCTCATGAACATTAGAATCATTACCAAGAAACGAAAGTACCTGGTAATTTAGTTGGCGTGCACGAGCTCTAGTAATTGGTCCAGTATGTATAGCAGCAGGGGTTGTGGGTGTAACAATTGTATTGATGTCCTCATCAGATATTAATAGAGCTAATAAAGCACAACAGGAGAAGAATAAGAGTGAAAATCAGATTGTGGCAAAAGAATTTGAGCAACAAATGAAGCCTAATAATAAACCATCTAGTGTTGCTTGTGAAATTAAATTGAAAAGTGCATGTTTATTTGCCTACAAATCTGATATTGATGAGCTAGATTTCAGCAAATCTGTTTGCTATGCTTTTGTGTGCAAAGAGGCATTATTTTCATTCGAGGACATGCTTTCCTCTTTGCCTCCTGCTGTCACTAACATTTTGCAGGAGTTCGCTGACGTTTTTCCACAAGACGTGCCACCGGGATTACCGCCTATTCGAGGGATTGAGCATCAGATTGACTTAATTCCCGGTGCTTCACTTCCAAACCGTGCACCATACCGTACCAATCCAGAGGAGACGAAGGAGATTATGCGTCAAGTACAAGAGCTTCTCGACAAAGGTTATATACGCGAATCCCTTAGTCCTTGTGCTGTTCCTATTATTCTAGTGCCGAAAAAGGATGGTACATCACGTATGTGTGTTGATTGTAGAGGCATTAATAATATTACTATTCGTTATCGTCATCCTATTCCTAGGCTAGATGATATGCTTGATGAATTGAGTGGCTCTACAATATTCTCCAAAGTTGATTTGCGTAGTGGATACCATCAAATTCGTATGAAATTGGGAGATGAATGGAAAACAGCATTTAAAACTAAGTTTGGATTATATGAGTGGTTAGTCATGCCTTTTGGGTTAACTAATGCGCCTAGTACTTTCATGAGACTAATGAACGAAGTTTTACGTGCTTTCATTGGACGATTTGTGGTAGTGATGAGGACATCAATACAATTGTTACACCCACAGCCCCTGCTGCTATACATATTGGACCAATTACTAGAGCTCGTGCACGCCAACTAAATTATCAGGTACTTTCGTTTCTTGGTAATGATTCTAATGTTCATGAGAATATGATGCTGCCTAAATTGGATACATTTGTTTTGCTTACAAATGAAGGGCCTAGCTTGGAGAAGGATGAACATTGGAGCAAGAACAAGCATGGAGATGATGGCATGCGCAAGGGGAACAAGAACGGAGTTACAAGTGATGATTTCAGGACTTTGAAGCCACCATAATGTGTGCATGAAGCCTTGGACGAAATATACAAGATGCCACTTCATAAATTTCGTCCCGAGGCTATTTTAGGTGCTGCGTCACCTTATTATTGGGCCAGGCCCATGTAATTTCGAAATACATAAGTATAGGCTTTTTTTAGAGTCCGTATGTGTGGGGAAACAAGAGATAGGGTTGATTTCGGACCCCTCCACCAAGGGCCACGAAATCCACCCCCTCTTCCTCCATATATACAGCCCTTAGGGCATCGTTTAGACCTTGGGTTTTGTTTAGATTAAAAGTTCGCCATAGCTGCAACTTCGCGTACTTCGTTTGTGTTCAACGACCAGACAAAGGCGTCACAGAACCCCACCTTGATCAATAAAGCTTTCATCTTATATTCGCAATATCCAGATTGCAATCTCAGTTTCTTGCTTGTTCTTCGTTTGCTCGCAGGAAACAGACCCTCGTGGTCAGGTTGATCGTGCTCCGGCATGGTCAATAACCTCTCGGAGTTGGTTTAGCGATTGCTAAGGCGCGACGTCCTCGCACGTTCGTAGTCGGATCGTCAAAGTCGACTTCCACCAAAGCGAAATCCACCATCTCATCGAAAGACGGGACACCTTTGCCTCTATCAGTTATATACGCGAATCCCTTAGTCCTTGTGCTGTTCCTATTATTCTAGTGCCGAAAAAGGATGGTACATCACGTATGTGTGTTGATTGTAGAGGCATTAATAATATTACTATTCGTTATCGTCATCCTATTCCTAGGCTAGATGATATGCTTGATGAATTGAGTGGCTCTACAATATTCTCCAAAGTTGATTTGCGTAGTGGATACCATCAAATTCGTATGAAATTGGGAGATGAATGGAAAACAGCATTCAAAACTAAGTTTGGATTATATGAGTGGTTAGTCATGCCTTTTGGGTTAACTAATGCACCTAGTACTTTCATGAGATTAATGAACGAAGTTTTACGTGCTTTCATTGGACAATTTGTGGTAGTTTACTTTGATGACATATTGATTTATAGCAGATCTTTGGAAGAACATTTGGAACATTTACGTGCTGTTTTTATTGCTCTACGTGATGCACGTTTGTTTGGTAACCTTGGGAAGTGCACCTTTTGCACCGACCGAGTATCTTTTCTTGGCTATGTTGTTACTCCACAGGGAATTGAAGTTGATAAAGCCAAGATTGAAGCTATTGAGAGTTGGCCACAACCCAAAACGGTCACACAAGTGAGGAGTTTTCTTGGCCTCGCTGGATTCTATAGGCATTTTGTGAGAGATTTCAGTACCATTGCTGCACCTCTCAATGAGCTTACAAAGAAAGATGTGCCTTTTCTTTGGGGTACCGCACAGGAAGAAGCCTTCACGGTATTGAAAGATAAGTTGACACATGCTCCTTTACTCCAACTTCCTGATTTTAATAAGACTTTTGAGCTTGAATGTGATGCTAGTGGAATTGGATTAGGAGGTGTGTTATTACAAGATGGCAAACCTGTTGCATACTTTTCTGAAAAATTGAGTGGGCCTAGTCTGAATTATTCTACTTATGATAAAGAATTATATGCTCTTGTTCGGACTTTAGAAACATGGCAACATTATTTATGGCCCAAAGAATTTGTTATACATTCTGATCATGAATCTTTGAAACATATTAAAAGTCAAGCTAAACTGAATCGTAGACATGCTAAATGGGTTGAATTCATTGAGACTTTCCCTTATGTCATTAAACACAAGAAGGGAAAAGAAAATGTTATTGCTGATGCATTGTCTCGTCGCTATACTATGCTTTCACAACTTGACTTCAAAATATTTGGTTTGGAGACCATCAAAGATCAATATGTGCATGCTGCTGATTTTAAAGATGTAATGCAGAATTGTAAAGAAGGAAGAATGTGGAACAAGTTTGTCGTTAACGATGGATTTGTGTTTCGTGCTAACAAGCTATGCATTCCAGCTAGCTCCGTTCGTCTTTTGTTGTTGCAGGAAGCACATGGAGGAGGATTAATGGGACATTTTGGCGTGAAGAAGACGAAGGACGTACTTGCTACACATTTCTTTTGGCCAAAGATGAGACGGGATGTTGAGCGTTTTATTGCTCGATGCACTACATGTCAAAAAGCTAAGTCACGACTCAATCCTCATGGTTTATATATGCCTTTGCCTGTACCTAGTGTTCCTTGGGAGGATATATCTATGGACTTTGTTTTAGGTTTACCTCGAACAAAGAAGGGGAGGGATAGCATATTTGTTGTCGTGGATAGATTCTCGAAAATGGCACACTTTATACCATGTCATAAAAGTGATGATGCTGTTAATGTTGCTGATTTGTTCTTTCGTGAAATTATTCGCTTGCATGGTGTGCCAAATACTATTGTTTCAGATCGTGATACTAAATTTCTTAGCCACTTTTGGAGATGTTTATGGGCTAAGTTGGGGACTATACTGCTTTTTAGTACTACTTGTCACCCCCAAACTGATGGACAAACTGAAGTAGTCAATAGAACGTTGTCTACTATGCTTAGGGCTGTTTTGAAGAATAATAAGAAAATGTGGGAGGAATGCTTGCCTCATATTGAATTTGCTTATAATCGTTCATTGCATTCTACTACTAAGATGTGCCCTTTTGAAGTTGTGTATGGTTTCCTACCTCGTGCACCTATTGATTTGTTGCCTCTTCCATCTTCGGAGAAGGTTAATTTTGATGCTAAACAACGTGCTGAATTGATTTTAAAAATGCATGAGTTAACTAAGGAAAACATTGAGCGTATGAATGCTAAATATAAACTTGCTGGAGATAAGGGTAGAAAACATGTTGTGTTTGCACCTGGAGATCTTGTTTGGTTACATTTACATAAGGATAGATTTCCTGATTTGCGCAAATCAAAGCTAATGCCACGTGCTGATGGTCCCTTTAAGGTGTTAGAGAAAATAAATGATAATGCATATAAACTTGAGCTGCCTGCAGATTTTGGGGTTAGTCTCACTTTTAACATTGCAGATTTGAAGCCTTATTTGGGTGAGGAAGATGGACTTCCGTCGAGGACGACTTCATTTCAAGAAGGGGAGGATGATGAGGACATCAATACAATTGTTACACCCACAGCCCCTGCTGCTATACATACTGGACCAATTACTAGAGCTCGTGCACGCCAACTAAATTACCAGGTACTTTCGTTTCTTGGTAATGATTCTAATGTTCATGAGAATATGATGCTGCCTAAATTGGATACATTTGTTTTGCTTACAAATGAAGGGCCTAGCTTGGAGAAGGATGAACATTGGAGCAAGAACAAGCATGGAGATGATGGCATGCGCAAGGGGAACAAGAACGGAGTTACAAGTGATGATTTCAGGACTTTGAAGCCACCATAATGGGTGCATGAAGCCTTGGACGAAATATACAAGATGCCACTTCATAAATTTCGTCCCGAGGCTATTTTTGTTGCTGCGTCACCTTATTATTGGGCCAGGCCCATGTAATTTCGAAATACATAAGTATAGGCTATTTTTAGAGTCCGTATGTGTGGGGAAACAAGAGATAGGGTTGATTTCGGACCCCTCCACCAAGGGCCACGAAATTCCCCCCTCTTCCTCCATATATACATCCCTTAGGGCATCGTTTAGACTTTGGGTTTTGTTTAGATTAAAAGTTCGCCATAGCTGCAACTTCGCGTACTTCGTTTGTGTTCAACGACCAGACAAAGGCGTCACAGAACCCCACCTTGATCAATAAAGCTTTCATCTTATATTCGCAATATCCAGATTGCAATCTTAGTTTCTTGCTTGTTCTTCGTTTGCTCGCAGGAAACAGACCCTCGTGGTCAGGTTGATCGTGCTCCGGCGTGGTCAATAACCTCTCGGAGTTGGTTTAGCGATTGCTAAGGCGCGACGTCCTCGCACGTTCGTAGTCGGATCGTCAAAGTCGACTTCCACCAAAGCGAAATCCACCATCTCATCGAAAGACGGGACACCTTTGCCTCTATCAATAGTGATTGTTTCTACCATGGTGTACAGAATTTTTATCAAATTGCCATGGTCTACCAAGTAATAAGGAACATGCTTGCATAGGTACCACATCACAATCAACATAATCAGCATATGTAGAGATACTAAAATGCACACGAACAGTACGTGTTACCTTAACCTTGCCGCTGTTGTTGAACCATTGGATGTAGTAAGGATGTGGATGTGGTCTTGTGGTGAGAGAAAGCTTCTCCACCATCTCCATGCTAGCCAAGTTGTTGCAGCTCCCTCCGTCTATTATGACGCGCACAGAACGTTCCTTCACAACTCCCTTGGTATGGAACAAATTGTGCCTCTGATTTTGCTCAGCTGGTGTGACCTGCACACTCAAAACACGTTGAGCAACTAAACATTCATACCTGTCAGCGTCTTCAGGAGCCATGTATTGCGTCTCATGATCAGAATCATCTCCACCATGTTCTTCACGTGTAATAAGAGCCAAAGTCTCCTCATCATAGTCACTAGCGGACTCATATCCACCATCCGCGGTAGCAATCATCACACGCGGAGATTTGCATTCCCTCGCATAATGACCTCCTCCCTTACAACGACGACAAATAATGGCACTTGTGTGCCCTGTTGATGCCATGGAAGAAGAAGAACGCTGTGCAGGCCCCGCAGGTGCGCTCTTGGCAGATAATGGTGGTTGTGCCTGTTTTCTTGTATCACGGCTGGAGGTGGTACCGGATGGAGGTGCTGGTGCAGTTGAAGTAGAAGATGCACGTGGTGTCCATGATGAAGGTCGGCCTGCAGAAAAGTTAGTTCGCCCCAATGCTTGTCGATCCTGCACTTCACGTTCAGCTTTACAAGCAAGATGGAATAAACGAGTGATATTAGTATACTCCTTATAGTCTAGAATGGTCTGAATCTCTCTATTTAATCCACCCAGAAAACGTGCAAGCATAGCTTCATTCTCCTCAACAATACCACATCTAATCATGCCAGTTTGTAATTCCTGATAATATTCTTCTACAGAATTTTTTCCTTGTCTTAAGCGCTGTAATTTTTGAAGCAATTCACGTTGATAATATGGTGGAACCCAACGCGTACGCATAGCAGTTTTCAAAGCGGCCCAAGTAGTTGGAATAGGATACAATCTACAATGTTCAGACCACCATACACATGCAAAACTAGTGAAAGCACAAACAGTAGCAGCAACTCGTCTCTCCTCAGGATATTGTAAACATGTAAATCGTTGTTCAGTTTCTAACTCCCAAGTAAGATATATATCAGGAACATATCTACCCTCAAATGGTGGAATATTCAATTTCAGTTTAGGAATATGGACATCATCTCGTACCTGAGGTGGTGGTGCAGGCCTACCATTACGAATATATACCTGAGGTCGACCTGCTGGTGGTGGTACAGGTGGCTGCACGTAGTGTTGATTTTGATCAACCTCATCCTCATAATCTCCCACATAATCATCCTCCTCCGCATCAGCAGCAGGAGCCACAGAAGTATCAACAGCAGCACCAACAGTTTGGCCAAACGCAAGAGGAACACGGCTTGCTCGGCGGAGGTCTGCTTCGCGACGTGGAGGTAGTCGTTGTTGTTGTTGTTGGAGAGGTGCGTTAGCTGCAGCGGGTGGTGGTGGTGGAAGACGCGCAAGCAATTCATTAAACTTGTTATCGAGCTTTGTTTCGAACGTCTTCTCAAAGCCAGTGATTGATAGAGGTAAAGGTGTCCCGTCTTTCGATGAGATGATGGATATCGCTTTGGTGGAAGTCGACTTTGACGATCCGACTACGAACGTGCGAGGACGTCGCGCCTTAGCAATCGCTAAACCAACTCCGAGGGGTTATTGACCACGCCGGAGCACGATCAACCTGACCACGAGGGTCTGTTTCCTGCGAGCAAACGAAGAACAAGCAAGAAACTGAGATTGCAATCTGGATATTGTGAATATAAGATGAAAGCTTTATTGATCAAGGTGGGGTTCTGTGACGCCTTTGTCTGGTCGTTGAACACAAACGAAGTACGCGAAGTTGCAGCTATGGCGAACTTTTAATCTAAACAAAACCCAAAGTCTAAACGATGCCCTAAGGGCTGTATATATGGAGGAAGAGGGGGGGAATTTCGTGGCCCTTGGTGGAGGGGTCCGAAATCAACCCTATCTCTTGTTTCCCCACACATACGGACTCTAAAAATAGCCTATACTTATGTATTTCGAAATTACATGGGCCTGGCCCAATAATAAGGTGACGCAGCACCTAAAATAGCCTCGGGACGAAATTTATGAAGTGGCATGTTGTATATTTCGTCCAAGGCTTCATGCACCCATTATGGTGGCTTCAAAGTCCTGAAATCATCACTTGTAACTCCGTTCTTGTTCCCCTTGCGCATGCCATCATCTCCATGCTTGTTCTTGCTCCAATGTTCATCCTTCTCCAAGCTAGGCCCTTCATTTGTAAGCAAAACAAATGTATCCAATTTAGGCAGCATCATATTCTCATGAACATTAGAATCATTACCAAGAAACGAAAGTACCTGGTAATTTAGTTGATAGAGGCAAAGGTGTCCCGTCTTTCGATGAGATGGTGGATTTCGCTTTGGTGGAAGTCGACTTTGACGATCCGACTACGAACGTGCGAGGACGTCGCGCCTTAGCAATCGCTAAACCAACTCCGAGAGGTTATTGACCACGCCGGAGCACGATCAACCTGACCACGAGGGTCTGTTTCCTGCGAGCAAACGAAGAACAAGCAAGAAACTGAGATTGCAATCTGGATATTGCGAATATAAGATGAAAGCTTTATTGATCAAGGTGGGGTTCTGTGACGCCTTTGTCTGGTCGTTGAACACAAACGAAGTACGCGAAGTTGCAGCTATGGCGAACTTTTAATCTAAACAAAACCCAAGGTCTAAACGATGCCCTAAGGGCTGTATATATGGAGGAAGAGGGGGTGGATTTCGTGGCCCTTGGTGGAGGGGTCCGAAATCAACCCTATCTCTTGTTTCCCCACACATACGGACTCTAAAAAAAGCCTATACTTATGTATTTCGAAATTACATGGGCCTGGCCCAATAATAAGGTGACGCAGCACCTAAAATAGCCTCGGGACGAAATTTATGAAGTGGCATCTTGTATATTTCGTCCAAGGCTTCATGCACACATTATGGTGGCTTCAAAGTCCTGAAATCATCACTTGTAACTCCGTTCTTGTTCCCCTTGCGCATGCCATCATCTCCATGCTTGTTCTTGCTCCAATGTTCATCCTTCTCCAAGCTAGGCCCTTCATTTGTAAGCAAAACAAATGTATCCAATTTAGGCAGCATCATATTCTCATGAACATTAGAATCATTACCAAGAAACGAAAGTACCTGATAATTTAGTTGGCGTGCACGAGCTCTAGTAATTGGTCCAGTATGGATAGCAGCAGGGGCTGTGGGTGTAACAATTGTATTGATGTCCTCATCATATCCCGATTGCAATCTCAGTTTCTTGCTTGTTCTTCGTTTGCTCGCAGGAAACAGACCCTCGTGGTCAGGTTGATCGTGCTCCGACGTGGTCAATAACCCTTGAAAGTTGGTTTAGCGATTGCTAAGGCGCGACGTCTCGCACGTTCGTAGTCGGATCGTCAAGGTCGACTCCCACAGAAAACGATAGCTACCATCTCATCGAAACATCGGGACACCTTAGCCTCTATCATTCTGGTGGTATGATCCAAGATGATCTTATATGCAATGTGGTATGATGCTATGGCACTTGCTTACAAGCTCTTTGTTCACTCTTTTTCTTTGCTTAAAATCTTATTCTCTTTTTTACGGCCACTTTGCGAAATGCACAAACCAAGGTAGCAATTGAATATATGCGGGAACAAACTTGAGGCACACGAGATGATATGATACCAATATGATATGGTATGTATGCAATGGAAGTTGTAGACCACTAATGTGCACAAGTAACATTGCCGGCAATACTCAAATGGCTAGTCTCGATAGGCAAGTGACGCAAAATGGGCTAGGGGTTATCAATGCAATGGAAAGGGAATATACAATGGAGGGTACCATGATACCAAGATGATATGGAGGTTACCGTCCGAGGCGATGATGAGTGGCGGTGATCTTGATGTAGATACCAAGATGATGGAGACTAGTCCCTAAGTATCCGAAACACCTTAGGAAACGGAAAAACCGCGAACTCAAAATCTCAAATATCAAATGGTGGTAGCTGGATGTGGTGGTGTTGCACTAGGCAATGCGGAAGTGGAGGTTATGGTGGTGGACTATACATGGTGTCGGAGTTGAAAGCACGGTCCCTAAGTAGCCTAAACACCTTAGGAGACACAACTCACAACACAAACAAAATTGGGTTAAGTTGAGGTGGCAGAAGTGTATGGTGGGCAAGGTTATGCAGAAGTGGTGGTGGTGGTTGATGAAGACGCAACCATCCCTAAGTATCCGAAACACCTTAGGAGACTCAAATCACTGCTCAAGCAACCACTAATGCGATGGGGAACAAAATTGGTTAGGTTGCGGAAGTCGGTAGTGGTGTAGCGGATGATGTGGTGGAGGGCCTAGGCAAACTTGCCAAAATTGTCAAAATTTGATGGAGTCAAAAGATGTTAGTGGTATTTTTTTGGAAAGGGGGATGTCAAGATGATAGAGGCGAGGGTGTCCCGATCTTTCGATGAGATGATAAGTATCGATTTGGTGGAGACGACTTTGACGATCCGACTACAAACGTGCACGACGTTGCGCCTTAGCAATCGCTAAACCAATCTCCTGAGGTTACTGACGATGCCGGAAGCACGGTCAGCCTGACCACGAAGGTCTATTCCTGCAAGCAATCGAAGAACGAGCAAGAATATGATAAAGCAATCTGAATATTGCAAATATATATGAGGTATTGATATGGTGGGGATCCGTAAGCGGTCTTGGTCTGGTCGTTGGACACAAACGAAGTACACGAAGTTGTAGTGGCTAACTTTTAACTAAACAAATCCCAAGGAAAAGCTACTAGATGGATCTACTTATATAGGAGCAAGGGGTGGCGGCCAAGGAGGTGGGAGGACGTCCCAAGGCAGCCTAAAACTAAATCTAGGTCGTACAAGGCCAATGGGCACAAGTGAAGGTGATGTAACACCTTTGGACTTGTAGTTTGACTCGGATTCTGCTGCAGCATCAGATTGTTTCGTCCACAACTCAACGCTCCGGACGAATTTGAAGGTGATTCCAATTGGGTTGGAAAGTGCACGAAATGTAGTTTCCAACAAAAAAAGAATCACCCAATTCGGAGTCCGTATGAAAAACTTGTGTGCGTTTTGAGTTAGGTGTGTCTGTGCAGTCCGAATCTGAATCCAGAACGTGAGAGACTTGGACTCTATCTTCTCTTGGGCCAAAAGTGACGTGAGAGAACTTTTTAGACAGCAAATAAACATCTCTTTCTTCCTTATCTTCATATTTGGATTGTACAAATGTCCCATACACCTGCAATTAGACAAAACACAAAAGTGTGTGAAGTATTTTTGTTCTGGATAACATAAATAGATTATTGAATAGTTTGCACTAGAAATCACCTGACAAATATGCATATATGCAATATTTTTGGTCATATCCAAGGTAGTCATGTCCTCATCATCCTCCCCTTCTTGAAAATAAAGCCGTCCTCGGCGTTGCTTAATCTGAAATGTGGCTAACAAAAGAGACAAGGTGTACATGTTGTATATGTATATGTCATCCATTTTTACTTCCCTTGATTTTTGCATATATGACACATGAATAGATGAGTAACTTGCATATTTCATAAAATCTAAAGCCAAAAAATTAGCACAAGAAGTAGAAGGCATGAAAATATTGCAACTCAGTTTGCACATATAAGTGAAGCTCTTATTCATTTCAAAAGATTGACAATGTTCATCATTAAACCATCCCAACATTGGTGAATAAACCTTACTTGCATCAAATTTACATGCTACAACATGCTTAAATAAGCAAACATGCAATAAGTCATTCAACACAGAATCATCACCAAGATTAGAGGTCATATCAAAATGATTAAACATTGGTTCTTTTGCATCAATAGTTAATTCAATGGGTGCACTCAAAATTGTTGGTATTTCAGTTGTTTGATCACATGGCAAAGTCAAATTATCAACGTAGTCCTCTAAAATAGGTGGTGTGATCAAAGTAGTGGGTAGCTCATCAGATGGTGCATTCAAATTGACAAGGCATTTGATGAGGACATCAATACAATTGTTACACCCACAGCCCCTGCTGCTATACATACTGGACCAATTACTAGAGCTCGTGCACGCCAACTAAATTACCAGGTACTTTCGTTTCTTGGTAATGATTCTAATGTTCATGAGAATATGATGCTGCCTAAATTGGATACATTTGTTTTGCTTACAAATGAAGGGCCTAGCTTGGAGAAGGATGAACATTGGAGCAAGAACAAGCATGGAGATGATGGCATGCGCAAGGGGAACAAGAACGGAGTTACAAGTGATGATTTCAGGACTTTGAAGCCACCATAATGGGTGCATGAAGCCTTGGACGAAATATACAAGATGCCACTTCATAAATTTCGTCCCGAGGCTATTTTAGGTGCTGCGTCACCTTATTATTGGGCCAGGCCCATGTAATTTCGAAATACATAAGTATAGGCTATTTTTAGAGTCCGTATGTGTGGGGAAACAAGAGATAGGGTTGATTTCGGACCCCTCCACCAAGGGCCACGAAATTCCCCCCTCTTCCTCCATATATACAGCCCCTAGGGCATCGTTTAGACTTTGGGTTTTGTTTAGATTAAAAGTTCGCCATAGCTGCAACTTCGCGTACTTCGTTTGTGTTCAACGACCAGACAAAGGCGTCACAGAACCCCACCTTGATCAATAAAGCTTTCATCTTATATTCGCAATATCCAGATTGCAATCTCAGTTTCTTGCTTGTTCTTCGTTTGCTCGCAGGAAACAGACCCTCGTGGTCAGGTTGATCGTGCTCCGGCGTGGTCAATAACCTCTCGGAGTTGGTTTAGCGATTGCTAAGGCACGACGTCCTCGCACGTTCGTAGTCGGATCGTCAAAGTCGACTTCCACCAAAGCGAAATCCACCATCTCATCGAAAGACTGGACACCTTTGCCTCTATCAAGTGGTATCAGATTTCCAGGTTGCTCGGTGAGATTTTTACAGTTTTTCGTAGTTTAGATCGAGTCTGTTCTTCATACCTACAGTCCACGAAAAAGCCACAAAAAAATTAGGGTTAGTTCATCATATCCGAACCAATCTGAGCCTTTGCATAATCTTTTTAGGGTTTTGCTTTGTTGAATTTGCGGTTGCATCGTCGTGTCTAGTTGCTGGTCTTAGAGTCTAGTCTTTTAGAGTTTCGAGTTCTGGTCATAAGTTGTCACGCCGCCGCCGCACCATCATCATCGCCCCTGCCATCTACCACCACCGCTCCGAATCCGTATCCATATACCACCACCAATCCGTGTCCATATACCACCACCGATCCATATCCATATACTACCACCGCTACCACCACCGCTGCCATATACCACCACCATATATCCACCACCAATCCGAGTTCCTTGCTTATTAGGGTTGTTTTCGAGATCCATCTAGTTTCCGATTCGTGTTTCCTTGCCGGAGTAGGTTTCGGAAAAAAAAAAGAGTCGGGTAGCCACGCTCCGTTTAGGCCCAAAATTTTTCGAAAACGCATTTTTCGAAAAATTTTCTGGCTATTCTATTTTTAGGTGTTTCTGAGTGTTTTGAGACAGGTGCCATTATAGGAAGTTTTTTTTGACCCGTTTCCAGTTTTTGGGTCCGGGAAGTCAAAAAAAAAAATTGGTCGAAAAAATTTCGTGCCCATCCTGTCTGATAGAGGCAAAGGTGTCCCGTCTTTCGATGAGATGATGGATTTCGCTTTGGTGGAAGTCGACTTTGACGATCCGACTACGAACGTGCGAGGACGTCGCGCCTTAGCAATCGCTAAACCAACTCCGAGAGTTTATTGACCACGCCGGAGCACGATCAACCTGACCACGAGGGTCTGTTTCCTGCGAGCAAACGAAGAACAAGCAAGAAACTGAGATTGCAATCTGGATATTGCGAATATAAGATGAAAGCTTTATTGATCAAGGTGGGGTTCTGTGACGCCTTTGTCTGGTCGTTGAACACAAACGAAGTACGCGAAGTTGCAGCTATGGCGAACTTTTAATCTAAACAAAACCCAAAGTCTAAACGATGCCCTAAGGGCTGTATATATGGAGGAAGAGGGGGGAATTTCGTGGCCCTTGGTGGAGGGGTCCGAAATCAACCCTATCTCTTGTTTCCCCACACATACGGACTCTAAAAATAGCCTATGCTTATGTATTTCGAAATTACATGGGCCTGGCCCAATAATAAGGTGACGCAGCACCTAAAATAGCCTCGGGACGAAATTTATGAAGTGGCATCTTGTATATTTCGTCCAAGGCTTCATGCACCCATTATGGTGGCTTCAAAGTCCTGAAATCATCACTTGTAACTCCGTTCTTGTTTCCCTTGCGCATGCCATCATCTCCATGCTTGTTCTTGCTCCAATGTTCATCCTTCTCCAAGCTAGGCCCTTCATTTGTAAGCAAAACAAATGTATCCAATTTAGGCAGCATCATATTCTCATGAACATTAGAATCATTACCAAGAAACGAAAGTACCTGGTAATTTAGTTGGCGTGCACGAGCTCTAGTAATTGGTCCAGTATGTATAGCAGCAGGGGTTGTGGGTGTAACAATTGTATTGATGTCCTCATCACCTTCTTGAAAATAAAGCCGTCCTCGGCGTTGCTTAATCTAAAATGTGGCTAACAAAGGAGACAAGGTGTACATGTTGTATATGTATATGTCATCCATTTTTACTTCCCTTGATTTTTGCATATATGACACATGAATAGATGAGTAACTTGCACAGTTCATAAAATCTAAAGCCAAAAAATTAGCACAAGAAGTAGAAGGCATGAAAATATTGCAACTGAGTTTGCACATATAAGTGAAGCTCTTATTCATTTCAAAAGATTGACAATGTTCATTATTAAACCATCCCAACATTGGTGAATAAACCTTACTTGCATCAAATTTACATGCTACAACATGCTTAAATAAGCAAACATGCAATAAGTCATTCAACACAGAATCATCACCAAGATTAGAGGTCATATCAAAATGATTAAACATTGGTTCTTTTGCATCAATAGTTAATTCAATGGGTGCACTCAAAATTGTTGGTATTTCAGTTGTTTGATCACATGGCAAAGTCAAATTATCAACGTAGTCCTCTAAAATAGGTGGTGTGATCAAAGTAGTGGGTAGCTCATCAGATGGTGCATTCAAATTGACAAGGCATTCATCATTCTCATGTAGAGATGGAAGATCAGTACCTTTGTCATTACCTCTTATGATCAACTCAGATGATGTAGCCACTCTCGGGGGCGATGTGTCACATGGTGGAGGTGATGTAGTCCTGACAACAACGGATGTGTTTGTCATAGTATGCCTAGTAGTTGAAGGAACAATCATATCAACTCTTGGAATGTGCACCGTGCGCTTGTTCTCCTCGTGGCCAACACGTCGTTTTATTTCCTGTTCAGCTTTGCAAGCAAGATGAAACAAATGGTCCATAGGATAACACTCTTCATGAATTAGTATCTCTTGAATATCACGGTTTAATCCTCCCCAAAATCTATCCATAAAATCATCTTCACTTTCTTCTAAAGAGGAATGCAACAAGGTAGTTTGTAAATCATCATAATATTTTGTTACAGTTTCACTACCTTGTTTTAAGTGTTGCAACTTCTTAATCATGTCACGAGTATAATAAGCAGGGACGAAAGTATGTCGCATGGCAAGTTTCAAATCATCCCAAGTAGTAGGTATATAATCAGGGTGTAACCGACAATATTCACTCCACCAAACCAAAGCATAACCAGTGAAAGAACCAACCGCAACCTTAACCTTTTTATGTTCATTGAAATTATGGGAAGCAAATATATTTTTTATGTCGAACTCCCATTCAATATATAAAGCAGGTTTAAAACGGCCATTAAATGGTGGTATAGATACATTAACCTGATCATGTGCATTTGGATGTTTGTGCATCTCTCGTGACGGTTGTGGTATTGGCAAAGGTGGTGGCACGTCTCCCGCGATCGACAAAGCCCATGAATTGACTCTGGATCCTGTCATGATTAGTAGAACAAGAAACAAAACCCAAAAATAATGTTCCTATAACTACTAGGATGTGGTGGTAAAACGCTCACGGTAAAGCAAATATCAATGTCTTACAAGTTCTTACCATGCAGCAGGCGGTGATCGGCAACCAGCGGTGTCAAGTAACTCTGAATATTGAGTAAAGCGATTGCCAGGGGAGCGTACGTATACACGGTGTAGAAATATGTGGAGCTGGGTTGGCTATATATGGTAGCAAAAGATTAGCAATAATCAATTCAAAGATGCAATGTTGAATAAACGCTCAATGACGGTACTGTGCTGGTCCTAGGCTAGACGGGACTAGAGATGCGAGCCTAGAACACTAATGAGGTCACGACGTAGCACAACTAGCATCAATGAAGGATACTAAGTAGCTCTTGACAGCAAGATATAAGTGAAGATCACAACGACAGTGAAGATAATGATGAAAAACAACTGCCAAGCAGGATATACAACAACTCTCTCTCCAACTTTCCTCTTGAAAAGTTTGAGACAATTTTCTGATAAATTTTCTGATACTAAGTAGCTCTGATACCACTTGATAGAGGCGAGGGTGTCCCGATCTTTCGATGAGATGATAAGTATCGATTTGGTGGAGACGACTTTGACGATCCGACTACAAACGTGCACGACGTTGCGCCTTAGCAATCGCTAAACCAATCTCCTGAGGTTACTGACGATGCCGGAAGCACGGTCAGCCTGACCACGAAGGTCTATTCCTGCAAGCAATCGAAGAACGAGCAAGAATATGATAAAGCAATCTGAATATTGCAAATATATATGAGGTATTGATAATGGTGGGGATCCGTAAGCGGTCTTGGTCTGGTCGTTGGACACAAACGAAGTACACGAAGTTGCAGTGGCTAACTTTTAACTAAACAAATCATAAGGAAAAGCTACTAGATGGATCTACTTATATAGGAGCAAGGGGTGGCGGCCAAGGAGGTGGGAGGACGTCCCAAGGCAGCCTAAAACTAAATCTAGGTCGTACAAGGCCAATGGGCACAAGTGAAGGTGATGTAACACCTTTGGACTTGTAGTTTGACTCGGATTCTGCTGCAGCATCAGATTGTTTCGTCCACAACTCAATGCTCCGGACGAATTTGAAGGTGATTCCAATTGGGTTGGAAAGTGCACGAAATCTAGTTTCCAACAAAAAAAGAATCACCCAATTCGGAGTCCGTATGAAAAACTTGTGTGCCTTTTGAGTTAGGTGTGTCTGTGCAGTCCGAATCTGAATCCAGAACGTGAGAGACTTGGACTCTATCTTCTCTTGGGCCAAAAGTGACGTGAGAGAACTTTTTGGACAGCAAATAAACATCTCTTTCTTCCTTATCTTCATATTTGGATTGTACAAATGTCCCATACACCTGCAATTAGACAAAACACAAAAGTGTGTGAAGTATTTTTGTTCTGGATAACATAAATAGATTATTGAATAGTTTGCACTAGAAATCACCTGACAAATATGCATATATGCAATATTTTTGGTCATATCCAAGGTAATCATGTCCTCATCACAAGAGCTTTCCAATGATGAGGACATCAATACCATTGTTACGAGTAAATTGCACAGAAGTACCACAATTGGGGCATTGAAAGCAGATTGGTACCAAGATTGGTAATTTTTACGTGTCAGTACCAATTTTGGGGCGAGCCGTTGCAAAAAAGACTAAAAATGCGTTTTATACGTATTGACAGGGAAACTGACCGGTTGGGCCCGCTTGTCAGGTGCTGACGTGGCATGTTTTTTGCAGAAAACTCCCTTGCATTGTACATAATCCCAATAAATGCCCAATTATTTCGGGAAAAAAGGCTCAAATGATAGGCTTTTTTTCCCGTTCGTAATTTCCACCAGCGACTCGGACTTGTTTGAAATTTTGAGTCGGTTTGAACAAATAAATAAGACAAACAAAAATCGATTCCCGCCCAGGATTCAAACAGCCGACCTGCGGCTCTGCAGCGCCGCGCGCTAGCCACCCCGCCACGGCAGCGCTCGGTACATACGGCAGGCTAAGCATCTTTTATACTAGCCTGAAGACGTTGGGCCGGCGGTTGGCCCAGCGAGGCTACGCGCTGGGTTACTGTTTTTTAATCATGATATTAATACATATATTTTTTGCGATTACATATTAGTATTATTAAGTGTCAAGCACCAGCCTAGAACACAGGCATGGCCAAAATTTTATGTGTCTGCTGAGGATATTATTGTGTATCCTAATTACTATGTGTCCTAACTATATTATTCAAATACACAACTTAAAAACATTATGCCCAACACACAGATTTTCATTTGAGTTACTCGCATATTGATTGTATTTTTTTAAAATGCACTGTTACTTAAAAAGTTGACAACATGTATTAAAAATAAATGTGTAATCATACTAAATTTTAGAAATGCATTAAAAATGTTCAACTTTTATTAAAAAAATCAACATGTCTCTTGAAATGCAAGAATGATTTACATAATAAGTTTTTACCACATGCTTAACATTTCTTGAAATACAAATAATTCACCATGTATTAATAAAATGTTCACCATAATGGTCTTGAGATTCATCGTGTATTAAGAAAATGCTCACCATAAATTACAAAAAAATCACCACGCATTAAGTAAACTTTTCTTCATATCTTAAGAAAATATTCCAACATATATTACAAAAATATTCAATTTGCATTCAAAATATGTTCAATGTTCATATTATTAGAAAAATGTTCACTGTTTGTAAAGAAAATTTCATCGTGCATGAAAAATGTTCACTATAAAGTAATAAATTATGTAATCATAATATTCTTGAAAATCATCGTGTATTAAGAAAATGTACACCATAAATTAAGAAAATTTTACCGCGCATTATGCAAAATTTCACCATATACTAAAACCCATCATAAAAAATATTCAGTAAATATGTTAAAGATCCAGGAGAAAACCAACTAGTGAATGAAAAAAAACAAGGAAGGAAAACCTAAAAATAAGCCAAAACTAGAAACAAAAATATAAAGCATAATAAGTAAGAAAAATGAAACATAAAGAAATCTGGGCAAGGAATGAGCCCCAACACGCGCGCCAGGTAAGTGCGAAACGAAAAAAAATTGCAGGCCTCCGTGGGCCGGCCCAGCGTTCCTGAGCTAGTATAAAAGGGTCTACGCCTCCTTTACGTTCCGAGTTCTGCCGTGGCGGAGTGGCTAGCGCGAGGCGCTGCTGAGCCGCAGGTCGGTGCTTCGAATCCTATGCGGGATTCGATTTTTGTTTGTCTTATTTACTTGTTCAAACCGACTCAAAATTTCAAACAAGTCCGAGTCGCTGGTGGAAATTACGAACGGGAAAAAAAGCCTCTCATTTGAGCCTTTTTCCCCAAAATAATTGGGCATTTATGGGATTACGTATAAAGCAAGGGAGTTTTTTGCAAAAGACATGCCACATCAGCACCCGACAGGCGGGCCCAACCGGTCAGTTTCCCTGTCAATACGTATAAAACGCATTTTTAGTCTTTTTTGCAACGGCTCGCCCCAAAGTTGGTACTGACACGTAAAAATTACCAATCTTGGTATCAATCTGCTTCCAATGCCCCAACTGTGGTACTTATGTGTAATTTACTCCATTGTTACACCCACAGCCCCTACTGTTACATATACTGGACCAATTACTAGAGCTCGCGCACGCCAGTTAAATTACCAGGTACTTTTGTTTCTTGGTAATGATTCTAATGTTCATGAGATTATGATGCTGCCTAAATTGGATACATTTGTTTTGCTTACAAATGAAGGGCCTAGCTTGGAGAAGGATGAACATTGGAGCAAGAACACGCATGGAGTTGATGGCATGCGCAAGGGGATCAAGAACGGAGTTACAAGTGATGATTTCAGGACTTTGAAGCCGCCATAAGGAGTGCATGAAGCCTTGGACGAAATATACGAGATGCCACTTCATAATATTCGTCCATAGGCTATTATAGGTGCTGCGTCACCTTATTAATGGGCCAGGCCCATGTAATTTCGAAATACTTAAGTATAGGCTATTTTTAAAGTCCGTATGTGTGGGGAAACAAGAGTTAGGGTTGGTTTCGGACCCCACCCTCAAGGGCCACGAAATTCCCCCCTCTTCCTCCATATATACAGCCCTTACAGCGTCGTTTAGACTTTGGGTATTGTTTAGATTAAAAGTTCGTCATAGCTGCAACTTCGCATACTTCGTCTGTGTCCAACGACCAGACCAAGACGTCACAGAACCCCACCTTGATCAATAAAGCTTTCATCTTATATTCGCAATATCCAGATTGCAATCTCAGTTTCTTGCTTGTTCTTCGTTTGCTCGCAGGAAACAGACCCTCGTGGTCAGGTTGATCGTGCTCCGGCGTGGTCAATAACCCTCGGAAGTTGGTTTAGCGATTGCTAAGGCGCGACGTCTCGCACGTTCGTAGTCGGATCGTCAAGGTCGACTCCCACAGAAAACGAAAGCCACCATCTCATCGAAACATCGAAACATTGAATTAACTATTGATGCAAAAGAACCAATGTGACATGACTACCTTGGATATGACCAAAAATATTGCATATATGCATATTTGTCAGGTGATTTCTAGTGCAAACTATTCAATAATCTATTTATGTTATCCAGAACAAAAATACTTCACACACTTTTGTGTTTTGTCTAATTGCAGGTGTATGGGACATTTGTACAATCCACATATGAAGATAAGGAAGAAAGAGATGTCTATTTGCTGTTCAAAAAGTTCTCTCACGTCACTTTTGGCCCAAGAGAAGATAGAGTCCAAGTCTCTCACGTTCTGGATTCAGATTCGGACTGCACAGACACACCTAACTCAAAACGCACACAAGTTTTTCATACGGACTCCGAATTGGGTGATTCTTTTTTTGTTGGAAACTAGATTTCGTGCACTTTCCAACCCAATTGGAATCACCTTCAAATTCGTCCGGAGCGTTGAGTTGTGGACGAAACAATCTGATGCTGCAGCAGAATCCGAGTCAAACTACAAGTCCAAAGGTGTTACATCACCTCCACTTGGGCCCATTGGCCTTGTACGACCTAGATTTAGTTTTAGGCTGCCTTGGGACGTCCTCCCACCTCCTTGGCCGCCACCCCTTGCTCCTATATAAGTAGATCCATCTAGTAGCTTTTCCTTGGGATTTGTTTAGTTAAAAGTTAGCCATTGCAACTTCGTGTACTTCGTTTGTGTCCAACGACCAGATCAAGACCGCTTACGGATCCCCACCTTTATTAATACTTCATATATACTCGCAATATTCAGATTGCTTTTATCATATTCTTGCTTGTTCTTCGATTGCTTGCAGGAATAGACCTTCGTGGTCAGGTTGATTGTGCTCCGGCGTGATCAATAACCTCTCGGAGTTGGTTTAGCGATTGCTAAGGCGCAACGTCGTGCACGTTTGTAGTCGGATCGTCAAAGTCGTCTCCACCAAATCGATAGTTATCATCTCATCGAAAGATCGGGACACCCCGCCTCTATCACGACCTTGACGATCCGACAACAAACGTGCGAGGCGTCACGCCTTAGCAATCGCTAAACCAACTTTCGAGGGTTATTGACCACGCCAGAGCATGATCAACCTGACCACGAGGGTCTGTTTCCTGCAAGCAAATGAAGAACAAGCAAGAAACTGAGATTGCAATCTGGATATTGCGAATATAAGATGAAAGCTTTATTGATCAAGGTGGGGTTCTGTGACGCCTTGGTCTGGTCGTTGAACACAAACGAAGTACGCGAAGTTGCAGCTATGGCGAACTTTTAATCTAAACAAAACCAAAAGTCTAAACGATGCCCTAAGGCTGTATATATGGAGGAGAGAGGGGGAATTTCGTGGCCCTTAGTGGAGGGGTCCGAAACCAACCCTAACTCTTGTTTCCCCACACATACGGACTCTAAAAACATCCTATACTTAAGTACTTCGAAAATACATGGGCCTTGCCAAATAATAAGGTGACGCAGCACCTAAAATAGCCTCTGGACGAAATTTATGAAGTGGCATCTTGTATATTTCGTCCCATGCTTCATGCACTCATTATGGTGGCTTCAAAGTCCTGGAATCATCACTTGTAACTCCGTTCTTGTTCCCCTTCCGCATGCCATCATCTCCATGCTTGAACTTGCTCCAAGGTTCATCTTTCTTCTCCAAGCTAGGCCCTTCATTTGTAAGCAAAACAAATGTATCCAATTTAGGCAGCATCATATTCTCATGAACATTAGAATCGTTACCAAGAAACAAAAGTAACTGATAATTCAATTGGCGTGCGCGAGCTCTAGTAATTGGTCCAGTATGTATAGCAGCAGGGGCTGTGGGTGTAACAGTGGTATTGATGTCCTCATCATCCTCCCCTTCTTGAAAAGAAGTCATCCTCGACGAAAGTTCATCGTCCTCACCCAAATAAGGCTTCAAATCTGCAATGTTAAAAGTGGGACTAACCCCAAAATCTGCATGCAGCTCAAGTTTGTATGCATTATCATTTATTTTCTGTAACACCTTAAAAGGACCATCAGCACGTGGCATTAGCTTTGATTTATGCAAATTAGGAAATGTATCCTTACGCAAATGTAACCAAACAAGATCTCCAGGTGCAAACACAACATTTTTTCTACCCTTATCTCCAGCAAGTTTATATTTAGCATTCATACGCTCAATGTTTTCCTTAGTTAACTCATGCATTTTTAAAATCAATTCAGCACGTTCTTTAGCATCAAAATTAACCTTCTCCGAAGATGGAAGAGGCAACAACTCAATAGGTGCACGAGGTAGGAAACCATACACAATTTCAACAGGGCACATCTTAGTAGTAGAATGCAATGAACGATTATAAGCAAATTCAATATGAGGCAAGCATTCTTCCCACATTTTCTTGTTATTCTTCAACACAGCCCTAAGCATAGTAGACAATGTTCTATTGACTACTTCAGTTTGTCCATCAGTTTGGGGGTGACAAGTAGTACTAAAAAGTAACTTAGTCCCCAACTTAGCCCATAAACATCTCCAAAAGTGGCTAAGAAATTTAGTATCATGATCTGAAACAATAGTATTTGGCACACCATGCAAGCGAATAATTTCACGAAAGAACAAATCAGCAACATTAACAGCATCATCGCTTTTATTACATGGTATAAAGTGTGCCATTTTCGAGAACCTATCCACGATAAAAAATATGCTATCCCTCCCCTTCTTTGTTCGAGGTAAACCTAAAACAAAGTCCATAGATATATCCTCCCAAGGAACACTAGGTACTTGCAAAGGCATATATAAACCATGAGGATTGAGTCGTGACTTAGCTCTTTGACATGTAGTGCAGCGAGCAACAAAACGCTCAACACCCCGTCTCATCTTTGGCCAAAAGAAATGTGTAGCAAGTATATCCTCCGTCTTCTTGACGCCAAAGTGTCCCATTAATCCTCCTCCATGCGCCTCCTGCAACAACAAAAGACGAACGGAGCTAGCTGGAATGCATAGCTTGTTAGCATGAAACACAAATACATCGTTAAGAACGAACTTGTTCCAAGTTCTCCCTTCCTTACAATTCCGCAATACATCTTTAAATTCAGCATCATGAACATATTGATCTTTGATGGTCTCCAAACCAAATATTTTAAAGTCAAGTTGTGAAAGCATAGTATAACGACGAGACAATGCATCAGCAATAACATTTTCTTTACCCTTCTTGTGTTTAATGACATAAGGGAAAGTCTCAATGAATTCAACCCATTTAGCATGTCTACGGTTCAGTTTTGCTTGACTTTTAATGTGTCTCAAAGATTCATGATCAGAATGATTAACAAATTCCTTGGGCCATAAATAATGTTGCCATGTTTCTAAGGTCCGAACAAGAGCATATAATTCTTTATCATAAGTAGAATAGTTCAGACTAGGCCCACTCAATTTTTCAGAAAAGTATGCAACAGGTTTGCCATCTTGTAATAACACACCTCCTAATCCAATTCCACTAGCATCACATTCAAGCTCAAAAGTCTTATTAAAATCAGGAAGTTGGAGTAAAGGAGCATGTGTCAACTTATCTTTTAATACCGTGAAGGGTTCTTCCTGTGCGGTACCCCAAACAAAAGGCACATCCTTCTTTGTAAGCTCGTTGAGAGGTGCAGCAATGGTGCTGAAATCTCTCACAAAACGCCTATAGAAACCAGCGAGGCCAAGGAAACTCCTCACTTGTGTGACCGTTTTGGGCTGTGGCCAACTCTCAATAGCTTCAATCTTTGCTTTATCAACTTCAATTCCCTGTGGAGTAACAACATAGCCAATAAAAGATACTCGGTCGGTGCAAAAGGTGCACTTTCCAAGGTTACCAAAGAAACATGCATCACGTAGAGAAATAAAAACAGCTCGTAAATGTTCCAAATGTTCCTCCAAAGATTTGCTATAAATCAATATGTCATCAAAGTAAAGTACCACAAATCGTCCAATGAAAGCACGTAAAACTTCATTCATTAACCTCATGAAAGTACTAGGTGCATTAGTTAACCCAAAAGGCATGACTAACCACTCATATAATCCAAACTTAGTTTTAAATGTTGTTTTCCATTCATCTCCCAATTTCATACGAATTTGATGGTATCCACTACGCAAGTCAACTTTGGAGAATATTGTAGAGCCACTCAATTCATCAAGCATATCATCTAGCCTAGGAATAGGATGACGATATCGAATAGTAATATTATTAATGCCTCTATAATCAACGCACATACGCGACGTACCATCCTTTTTCGGCACTAAAATGATAGGAACAGCACAAGGACTAAGGGATTCGCGTATATAACCTTTGTTGAGCAGTTCTTGTACTTGACGCATAATCTCCTTCGTCTCCTCTGGATTGGAACGGTATGGTGCACGGTTGGGTAATGATGCACCGGGAATTAAGTCAATTTGATGCTCAATCCCTCGAATAGGTGGTAATCCCGGTGGCACGTTTTGTGGAAAGACGTCAGCGAACTCCTGCAAAATGTTAGTGACAGCAGGAGGCAAAGAGGAAGGCACGTCCTCGAATGAAAATAAAGCGCCTTTGCACACAAAAGCATAGCAAACAGATTTGCTAAAATCTAGATCATCAATATCAGATTTGGTGGCAAGTAAACATGCACTTTTCAATTTAATTTCAGAAGCAACACTAGATTGTTTATTATTAGGCTGCATTTGTTGCTCAAATTCTTTTGCCACAATCTGATTTTCACTCTTATTTTTCTCCTGTTTTGCTTTATTAGCTCTATTAATATCATCTTTCAAAATGGAATTAGGAGTCATAGGAAGCAAAGTAATATTTTTAACCATATGAACAAGAGTATACTGATTGTTTCTACCATGGTGTATAGATTTTTTATCAAATTGCCATGGTCGACCAAGTAATAAGGAACATGCTTGCATAGGTACCACATCACAATCAACATAATCAGCATATGTAGAGATGCTAAAATGCACACGAACAATACGTGTTACCTTAACCTTGCCACTGTTGTTGAACCATTGGATGTAGTAAGGATGTGGATGTGGTCTTGTGGTGAGAGATAGCTTCTCCACCATATCCATGCTAGCCAAGTTATTGCAACTCCCTCCATCTATGATCACGCGAACAGAACGTTCCTTCACAACTCCCTTTGTATCGAACAAATTATGCCTCTGATTTTGCTCAGCTTGTGTAACCTGCACACTCAAAACACGTTGAGCAACTAAACATTCATACCTGTCAGCATCCTCATGAGCCATGTATTGCGTCTCATGATCAGAATCGTCTCCACCATGTTCGTCATGTGTAATAAGAGCCAAAGTCTCCTCATCATAGTCACTAGCGGACTCATACCCACCATCCTCAGTAACAATCATCACACGCTTAGATGGGCATTCTCTCGCATAATGACCTCCACCCTTGCAACATCGACAAATAATATCATGTGTTTGCCCTATTGATGCCATGGATGAAGAAGAGCTCTTTGCAGGCCCAGAAGGTGTGCTCTTGGCAGATAGTGGTGATTGTGCCTGCTTTATTGTATCACGGTTGGAGGTGGCAGCCGACGGAGGTGCCGGTGTAGCAGAACGTGTGGAAGTAGATGATGCACGTGGTGTCCATGATGAAGGTCGACCTGCAGAAAAGTTAGTCCGCGCCAATGCCTGTCGATCCTGCACTTCACGTTCAGCTTTACAAGCAAGATGGAATAAACGAGTGATATTAGTATACTCCTTATGCTCTAGAATGGTCTGCTCTCTATTTAATCCACCCATAAAACGTGCAAGCATAGCTTCATTCTCCTCAACAATATCACATCTAATCATGCCAGTTTGCAATTCCTGATAATATTCTTCTACATAATTTTTTCCTTGTCTTAATCGCTGCAATTTTTGAAGTAATTCACGTTGATAATATGGTGGAACCCAACAAGTACGCATAGCGGTTTTCAAAGCAGTCCAAGTAGCTGGAATAGGATATAATCTACAATGTTCAGACCACCAAACACATGCAAAGCTAGTGAAAGCACAAACAGCAGCAGGAACACGTCTCTCCTCAGGATATTGTAAACATGTAAATCGTTGTTCAGTTTCTAACTCCCAAGTAAGATATATATTAGGAACATATCTACCCTCAAATGGTGGAATATTCAATTTCAGTTTAGGGAGATGGTCATGATCTCGTACCTGAGGGGGAGCCCTAACATTGCCATTATTTGCATGTGGACGACATGGTGGTTGTGCTGCTGGTGGTTGCATGCAGTTCTGATTTTGATCAACCTCATCCTCGTAATCTCCCACATAATCATCCTCATCCACATCAGCAGCAGCAAGAGCCACAGAAGTATCAATAGCAGCACCAGCAGTTTGGCCAGGCTGAAGAGGGACACGGCTTGCTCGGCGGAGGGCTGTTTCCCGACGTGGAGGTAGTCGGTGTTGTTGCTGTTGGTGCAGAGGTGCGGCAGGAGCAGCCGGTGGTGGAAAACGCGAAAGCAATTCAACAAACTTGTTATCGAGCTTTGTTTCAAATGTCTTCTCCATGCTATCTATCTTCTCCATGGCCTCTTCAAATCTGTTTAGCACATCTTCCACCTGTCCACTCATCATTTGCTGAAACTTATCATGTAAGTCTTTGTTCGTCATGTTCTCCCAGTCAATCGCGTCGGGTTGTGATCCTGCCATGGTTAGCAGCAATAGAAACACACAAGAATATGAACCTACAGACTACTAGAAAACGGCAGTGGTGGAGTGTCACAAATCGTCAAGCAGATCTCAAATTCTTACAAGTTCTTACCCAGCAGCAGGCGGTGATCGGCAACCGTTGTAGTCAAAACTCTCAAAAGCTTGGATAGAGCGACTGCCAGGTGATGAGGACATCAATACCATTGTTACACCCACAGCCCCTACTGTTAGATATAATGGACCAATTACTAGAGCTCGCGCACGCCAATTAAATTACCAGGTACTTTCGTTTCTTGGTAATGATTCTAACGTTCATGAGATTATGATGCTGCCTAAATTGGATACATTTGTTTTGCTTACAAATGAAGGGCCTAGCTTGGAGAAGGATGAACATTGGAGCAAGAACACACATGGAGTTGATGGCATGCGCAAGGGGATCAAGAGCGGAGTTACAAGTGATGATTTCAGGACTTTAAAGCCGCCATAAGGAGTGCATGAAGCCTTGGACGAAATATACAAGATGCCACTTCATAATATTCGTCCATAGGCTATTCTAGGTGCTGCGTCACCTTATTAATGGGCCAGGCCCATGTAATTTCGAAATACTTAAGTGTAAGCTATTTTTAGAGTCCGTATGTGTGGGGAAACAAGAGTTAGGGTTGGTTTCGGACCCCACCCTCAAGGGCCACGAAATTCCCCCCTCTTCCTCCATATATACAGCCCTTAGGGCGTCGTTTAGACTTTTGGTTTTGTTTAGATTAAAAGTTCGCCATAGCTGCAACTTCGCGTACTTCGTTTGTGTCCAACGACCAGACCAAGACGTCACAGAACCCCACCTTGATCAATAAAGCTTTCATCTTATATTCGCAATATCCAGATTGCAATCTCAGTTTCTTGCTTGTTCTTCGTTTGCTCGCAGGAAACAGACCCTCGTGGTCAGGTTGATCATGCTCCGACGTGGTCAATAACCCTCGGAAGTTGGTTTAGCGATTGCTAAGGCGCGACGTCTCGCACGATCGTAGTCGGATCGTCAAGGTCGACTCCCACAGAAAACGATAGCCACTATCTCATCGAAACATCGGGGCACCTTAGCCTCTATCAAGTGGTATCAGATTTCCAGGTTGCTCGGTGAGATTTTACAGTTTTTTGTAGATTAGATCAAGTCTGTTCTTCATACCTACAGTCCACGAAAAAGCCACAAAAATTTTTTAGGGTTAGTTCATCATATTCGAACCAATCTGAGCCTTTGCATAAACTTTTTAGGGTTTTTGCTTTGTTGAATTTGCGGTTGCATCGTCGTGTCAAGTTGCTGGTCTTAGAGTCTAGTCTTTTAGAGTTTCGAGTTCTGGTCATAAGTTGTCACGCCGCCGCCGCACCATCATCATCGCCCATCTACCACTTTTGCTTATCCGCCACCGCTCTGAATCCGTATCCATATACCACCACCAATCTGTATCCATATACCACCACCAATCTGTATCCATATACCACCACCGCTACCATATACCACCACCGCTGCCATATACCACAACCATATATCCACCACCAATCCGAGTTCTTCTAATATTAGGTTTGTTCTTGAGATCAATCTAAATCCCGATTCGTGTTTCCTTGCCTGCATAGGTCTCGGAAAAAAAAAGAGTCTGGAGACCCCCGGGCAGTTTTTAGGCCAAAATTTTCACGGGCAATTTTTTTTTCCGTATCCTATTTTTAGGCTTTTCTGAGTCTTTTGAGCCACGTGCCATCATAGTGATTTTTTGTCGCACTTTTTCGTCGTCGCTGCCCTAATTTCCAAAAAGAAACTGAAAAAAAATTTCGTGCCCATCCTATCAGTTTGACGAGGGAAGAGTTTTGAGACACTCGCCATTATAGTGATTTTTCGCAAAAAAAAGGAGCGCAAAAAAAAGAGCGAAAAAAAGAGTTCCAGAGTGTGCTTCTCCCTTATTTACGTGCAGCGCCGTGATTTTGTTAGTGTTCTAGGCTCGCGTCTCTAGCACGGTCTAGCCTAGGACCAGCACAGTACCGTCGTTGAGCGTTTATTCAACTTTGCATCTCTGAATTGATTATTGCTGACCCTTTTTGCTACCATACTGTAAGCCTTCCCAGCTCCACATACATCTACGTCGTGCGTTTGACTCTCCCTGGCAATCGCTCTATCCAAGCTTTTGAGAGTTTTGACTATAACGGTTGCCGATCACCGCCTGCTGCTGGGTAAGAACTGGTAAGAATTTGAGATTTGCTTGACGGATTTGTGACACCCGCCACCACCACCACCACTTGTTAGTAGTCTATAGGATCATATTCTTGTGTGTTTCTATTGCTGCTAACCATGTCAGGATCACAATCCGACGAGACTGACTGGGAGAACTTGACGAACAAGGAGCTTCATGATACGTTTCAGCAAATGATGAGTGTACAGGTGCAAGATGTGATAAACAGATTTGAAGAGGCCATGGAGAAGATAGATGGCATGGAGAAGACGTTTGAAACAAAGCTCGATAACAAGTTTGCTGAATTGCTTTCGCGTTTTCCACCACCACCACCGGCTGCTCCTGCCGCACCTCTGCAACAATAGCAACAACACCGACTACCTCCACATCGGGAAACAGCCCTCCGCCGAGCGAGCCGTGTCCCTCTTCAGTCGGGCCAAACTGCTGGTGCTGCTGTTGATACTTCTGTGGCTCCTACTGCTGATGTGGAGGAGGATGATTATGTGGGAGATTATGAGGATGAGGTTGATCAAAATCAGAACTACGTGCCACCAACAGCACAGCAACCACCAGGTCGTCCACATGCAAATAATGGCAATGGTAGGGCTCACCCTCAGGTACGAGATCATGACCATCTCCCTAAACTAAAATTGAATATTCCACCATTTGAGCGTAGATATGTTCCTGATATATATCTTACTTGGGAGTTAGAAACTGAACAACGATTTACATGTTTACAATATCCCGAGGAGAGACGTGTTCCTGCTGCTGTTTGTGCATTCACTAGTTTTGCATGTGTTTGGTGGTCTGAGCATTGTAGACTATATCCTATTCCGGCTACTTGGGCTGCTTTGAAAACTGCTATGCGTACTCGTTGGGTTCCACCATATTATCAACGTGAATTACTTCAAAAATTGCAGCGCTTAAGACAGGGAAAAAATTCTGTAGAAGAATATTATCAGAATTACAAACTGGCATGATTAGATGTGGTATTGTTGAGGAGAATGAAGCTATGCTTGCACGTGTTATGGGTGGATTAAATAGAGAGATTCAGACGATTCTAGAGTATAAGGAGTATACTAATATCACTCGTTTATTCCATCTTGCTTGTAAAGCTAAACGTGAAGTGCAGGATCGACAGGCATTGGCACGGACTAACTTTTCTGCAGGTCGACCTTCATCATGGACACCACGTGCATCATCTACTTCCACACGTTCTGCTACACCGGCGCCTCCGTCGGCTGCCACCTCCAACTGTGATACAATAAAGCAGGCACAATCACCACTATCTGCCAAGAGCACACCTTCTGGGCCTGCAAAGAGCTCTTCTTCATCCATGGCATCAATAGGGAAACACATGATATTATTTGTCGACGTTGCAAGGGTGGAGGTCATTATGCGAGAGAATGTGATAGAGGTAAAGGTGTCCCGTCTTTCGATGAGATGATGGATATCGCTATGGTGGAAGTCGACTTTGACGATCCGACTACGAACGTGCGTGGACGTCGCACCTTAGCAATCGCTAAACCAACTCCGAGAGGTTATGGACCACGCCGGAGCATGATCAACCTGACCACGAGGGTCTGTTTCCTGCGAGCAAACGAAGAACAAGCAAGAAACTGAGATTGCAATCTGGATATTGCGAATATAAGATGAAAGCTTTATTGATCAAGGTGGGGTTCTGTGACGCCTTTGTCTGGTCGTTGAACACAAATGAAGTACGCGAAGTTGCAGCTATGGCGAACTCTAATCTAAACAAAACCCAAAGTCTGAACGGTGCCCTAAGGGCTGTATATATGGAGGAAGAGAGGGGGAATTTCGTGGCCCTTGGTGGAGGGGTCCGAAATCAACCCTATCTCTTGTTTCCCCATACATACGGACTCTAAAAATAGCCTATACTTATGTATTTCGAAATTACATGGGCCTGGCCCAATAAAAAGGTGACGCAGCACCTATAATAGCCTCTGGACGAAATTTATGAAGTGACATCTTGTATATTTCGTCCAAGGCTTCATGCACTCGTTATGGAGGCTTCAAAGACCTGAAATCGTCACTTGTAACTCTGTTCTTGTTCCCCTTGCGCATGCCATCATCTCCATGCTTGTTCTTGCTCCAATGTTCATCCTTCTCCAAGCTAGGCCCTTCATTTGTAAGCAAAATAAATGTATCCAATTTAGGCAGCATCATATTCTCATGAACATTAGAATCATTACCAAGAAACGAAAGTACCTGGTAATTTAGTTGGCGTGCGCGAGCTCTAGTAATTGGTCCAGTATATATAGCAGCAGGGGCTGTGGGTGTAACAATGATATTGATGTCCTCATCAGAATACCCATCTAAGCGTGTGATGATTGTTACTGAGGATGGTGGGTATGAGTCCGCTAGTGACTATGATGAGGAGACTTTGGCTCTTATTACACGTGACGAACACGGTGGAGACGATTCTGATCATGAGACGCAATACATGGCTCCTGAAGATGCTGACAGGTATGAATGTTTAGTTGCTCAACGTGTTTTGAGTGTGCAGGTTACACAAGCTGAGCAAAATCAGAGGCATAATTTGTTCCATACAAAGGGAGTTGTGAAGGAACGTTCTGTTCGCGTGATCATAGATGGAGGGAGCTGCAATAACTTGGCTAGCATGGAGATGGTGGAGAAGCTATCTCTCACCACAAGACCACATCCACATCCTTACTACATCCAATGGTTCAACAACAGCGGCAAGGTTAAGGTAACACGTACTGTTCGTGTGCATTTTAGTATCTCTACATATGCTGATTATGTTGATTGTGATGTGGTACCTATGCAAGCATGTTCCTTATTACTTGGTAGACCATGGCAATTTGATAAAAATTCTGTGCACCATGGTAGAAACAATCAGTATACTCTTGTTCATAACGATAAAAATATTACTTTGCTTCCTATGACTCCTGATTCCATTTTGAAAGATGATATTAATAGAGCTAATAAAGCAAAACAGGAGACAAATAAGAGTGAAAATCAGATTGTGGCAAAAGAATTTGAGCACCAAATGAAGCCTAATAATAAACCATCTACTGTTGTTTCTGAAATTAAATTGAATAGTGCATGTTTACTTGCCACCAAATCTGATATTGATGAGCTAGATTTCAGCAAATCTGTTTGCTATGCTTTTGTGTGCAAAGAGGCATTATTTTCATTCGAGGACGTGCCTTCCTCTTTGCCCCCTGCTGTCACTAACATTTTGCAGGAGTTCGCTGACGTCTTTCCACAAGACGTGCCACCTGATGAGGACATGACTACCTTGGATACGACCAAAAATATTGCATACATGCATATTTGTCAGGTGATTTCTAATGCAAACTATTCAATAATCTATTTATGTTATCCAGAACAAAAATACTTCACACACTTTTGTGTTTTGTCTAATTGCAGGTGTATGGGACATTTGTACAATCCACATATGAAGATAAGGGAAAATGAGAAGTTTATGTTGTGTTCAAAAAGTCCTCTCACGTCACTTTTGGGCCAAGAGAAGATAGAGTCCAAGTCTTTCACGTTCTGGATTCAGATTCGGACTGCACAGACATACCTGACTCAAAACGCCAACAACTTTTTCATACAGACTCCGAATTGGGTGATTCTTTTTTGTTGGAAACTAGATTTCGTGCTCTTTCCAACCCAATTGGATTCACCTTCAAATTCGTCCGGAGCGTTGAGTTACGGACGAAACAATCTGACGTTGCAGCAGAATCCGAGTCAAACTACAAGCCCAAAGGTGTTGCATCACCTCCACTTGGGCCCATGAGCCTTGTACAACCTAGGGTTAGTTTTAGGCTGCCTTGGGACATCCTCCCACCTCCTTGGCCGCCACCCCTTGCTCCTATATAAGTAGATCCATCTAGTAGCTTTTTCCTTGGGATTTGTTTAGTTAAAAGTTAGCCATTGCAACTTCGTGTACTTCGTTTGTGTCCAACGACCAGACCAAGACCTCTTCCGGATCCCCACCATTATCAATACTTCATATATATTTGCAATATCCAGATTGCTTTATCATATTCTTGCTCGTTCTTCGATTGCTTGCAGGAATAGACCTTCGTGGTCAGGCTGACCGTGCTTCCAGCATCGTCAGTAACCTAAGGAGATTGGTTTAGCGATTGCTAAGGCGCAACATCGTGCACGTTTGTAGTCGGATCGTCAAAGTCATCTCCACCAAATCGACAGTTATCATCTCATCGAAAGATCAGGACCCTCGTCTCTATCAAGTGGTATCAGTTTTCAGGTTGCTCGGTGAGAATTTCCAGTTTTCCTAGATTAGATTTATTTTCTTACCTATTGTCCAAGAAAAAGCCACAAAAAAGAGTTAGATCTATTCATCCTTGGTCCAAGCCAGTCTGAGCCTTTACAATTTTCTTTTCATTGCTTGCATAGTTGAATTATCGGTTGCATCGTCGTGTCGAGTTGCTGGTCTTAGTGTCTAGTTTGTTTAGAGTTTCGAGTTCTGTTCACATTAGTCACGCCACCGCTGCATCATTATCTCTTCCGCTGTCCACCACCCATCCATCAATTTCCACCACGTGCTACCCACCATTCATTGTCATAATAATAGTTGAGATTGTTCACATCTTCGCTTGATCCAATCTGCATCTTATCTAGTTTGTTCTGAAAAGATGGAGAAAAAAAGAGAGAAAAAAACAAGAGAAAAAAAAAGAGCAAAAAATTCAGAGAAAAAAAGGAGAGAAAGAAAAAAAAGTGTGAGGGAAAAAAAGAGAGAAGAAAAAAAACAAAATTTGGATCTTTTTAGACTCAATCTCGTAGTTGAATTCGGATTGGAATCTGTTTTGTGCACTGTTCAGTAAAACAGGCATAACTTCCTCATACGAAGTCCGTTTTGCCTCCGCGAGTACTCAAACAAAAGCTAGCGACGAGTCACATCTAAATAGTTGAAGAAGCTAGTTCAATATTTGGCACCTCAAAATCGGCTTCTAAATAGGTCTTTTTGTCCTCCAAAGTTCATGAACACAGCTTATTCCAGTTTTTCAGGCCAGTTTTCGAATTTTTTTGACTCCACATATCAACTCGGAATTGAGCGATTCCTTTGGTGTTTGAAAGCTTGAGTCAATCCCATTCTTGAAAAAAAATTTAAAAAAAATCGGCACAAACTTTTTCAGAGGAAAGTTGGAGACAAAGTTGTTGATATATCCTGCTTGGCTGTTGTTTCACATCATTATCTTTACTGCCGTTGTGATCTTCACTTATATCTTGCTGTCCAGAGCTACTTAGTATCCTTCATTGATGCTAGTTGTGCTACGACGTGACCTCATTAGTGTTCTAGGCTCGCGTCTCTAGTTCGGTCTAGTCTAAGACCAGCACAGTACCGTCGTTGAGCGTTTATTCAACATTGCATCTCTGAATTGATTATTGCTAATCTTTTGCTACCATATATAGCCAACCCAGCTCCACATATTTCTACACCGTGTATACGTACGTTCCCCTAGCAATCGCTTTACACAATCTTCAGAGTTATTTGACCCTGCTAGTTGCCTGTCACCACCTGCTGCTTGGTAAGAAAACTTGTAAGATATTGATATTTGCTTTACTGTGAGCGCTTTACCACCACACCCTAGTAGTTCATAGGAACATTATTCTTGAATTTTGTTTCTTGTTTCTACTAATCATGACAGGATCCGAAGATAGAAGTTCTTGGACGACGGACACATCTTCACCATCACGAGAGTTGGGACAACACACACAAGCACATGGTCAGGTTATCTTTTTACCGTCATTTGAGGGTAGATTTAATCCTACTACTTATCTAGCTTGGGAGCTTAAAGTAGAACAAGTTTTTAGTCACCATGACTTTTCTGAACTTGAGCGAGTGCGAGCAGCCACTAGAGCATTTACTAATTTTGCTTCTGTTTGGTGGAGTGTACATTGTAAGAAAAACATTGATAACCAACCCACAACTTGGAAAATTTTGAAAGCTGTAATGAGACAACAATTTTTCCCTCCTTATTATCGTCGTGAATTGCTTCGCAAATTTGAACAATTTAAACAAGGCAACAACAATGTTCATGCTTACTACCAAGAGTTCAAATCTTATATGCATCATTGTGACATAGAAGAATCTGAGAATGATACAATGAATAGATTTTTTGGTGGTTTGAACCATGATATTCAGGCAAGATTTCAGTATATTCCTCGTTGCATTACTGGTATGTATGTCCGTGCTTGTACCTTTGAGAGACAGATAAAGGAGGATGCATTAGGTGACTACAACAACTACTATTCCAGTTCATGCTCACCACCGCCGGTGGGTTCCTCCATCATTGCACCTCGGATTATGAGCGCGGCATCATCTCAAGGGTATGGTACATTGTCAACGTCCGTACCTACATCAGCTACATCTTTGCCACAAGGTAACAGTAAAGGTATTGATGATATAATTTCACATGAGAATGATGCATGCCTAGTTAACTTGAATGAGTCATGTATTGAGTTACCTGTTGATTTGAGCACACCACCTATTTTAGAGAATCTTGTTACTGTCATGAATGCGTCATGTGATCAAACAACTGAAATATCAACAATTTTGAGTGCACCCATTGAATTAACTGTTGATGCAAAAGAACTAATGTGTAATCATTTTGATATGGCCTCCAATCTTGGTGATGATTCTGTGTCCAATCACTTATTGCATGTTTGCTTATTTAAGCATGTTGTAGCATGTAAATTTGATGCAAGTAAGGTTTATTCACCAAAGTTGGGATGGTTTAATGATGAACATTGCGAATATTTTGAAATGAATAAGAGCTTCACTTATATGTGCAAACTGAGTTCCAATATTTTCATGCCTTCTACTTCTTGTGATAATTTTTTGGCTTAGTTTTTATGAACTATGAAAGTTACTCATGTATACATGTGTCATACATGCAAAAATCAAGGGAAGTTAAACTGGATGACATATACATATACAACATGTACACCTTGTCTCTTTTGTTAGCCACATTTCAGATTAAGCAACGCCGAGGACGGCTTTGTTTTCAAAAAGGGGAGGATGATGAGGACATGACTACCTTGGATACGACCAAGAATATTGCATACATGCATATTTGTCAGGTGATTTCTAATGCAAACTATTCAATAATCTATTTATGTTATCCAGAACAAAAATACTTCACACACTTTTGTGTTTTGTCTAATTGCAGGTGTATGGGACATTTGTACAATCCACATATGAAGATAAGGGAAAATGAGAAGTTTATGTTGTGTTCAAAAAGTCCTCTCACGTCACTTTTGGGCCAAGAGAAGATAGAGTCCAAGTCTTTCACGTTCTGGATTCAGATTCGGACTGCACAGACATACCTGACTCAAAACGCCAACAACTTTTTCATACGGACTCCGAATTGGGTGATTCTTTTTTTGTTGGAAACTAAATTTCGTGCTCTATCCAACCCAATTGGATTCACTTTCAAATTCGTCCGGAGCGTTGGGTTACGGACGAAACAATCTGACGTTGCAGCAGAATCCGAGTCAAACTACAAGCCCAAAGGTGTTGCATCACCTCCACTTGGGCCCATGAGCCTTGTACGACTTAGGGTTAGTTTTAGGCTGCCTTGGGACGTCCTCCCACCTCCTTGGCCGCCACCCCTTGCTCCTATATAAGTAGATCCATCTAGTAGCTTTTTCCTTGGGATTTGTTTAGTTAAAAGTTAGCCATTGCAACTTCGTGTACTTCGTTTGTGTCCAACGACCAGACCAAGACCGCTTCCGGATCCCCACCATTATCAATACTTCATATATATTTGCAATATTAAAATTGCTTTATCATATTCTTGCTCGTTCTTCGATTGCTTGCAGGAATAGACCTTCGTGGTCAGGCTGACCGTGCTTCCAGCATCGTCAGTAACCTCAGGAGATTGGTTTAGCGATTGCTAAGGCGCAACATCGTGCACGTTTGTAGTCAGATCGTCAAAGTCATCTCCACCAAATCGATAGTTATCATCTCATCGAAAGATCGGGACCCTCGTCTCTATCACTTTGGCGCGAAGATGGAGGACGTACTTGCTACACATTTCTTTTGGCCAAAGATGAGACGGGATGTTGAGCGTTTTGTTGCTCGCTGCACTACATGTCAAAAAGCTAAGTCACGACTCAATCCTCATGGTTTATATATGCCTTTGCCTGTACCTAGTGTTCCTTGGGAGGATATATCTATGGACTTTGTTTTAGGTTTACCTCGAACAAAGAAGGGGAGGGGTAGCATATTTGTTGTCGTGGATAGATTCTCGAAAATGGCACACTTTATACCATGTCATAAAAGCGATGATGCTGTTAATGTTGCTGGTTTGTTCTTTCGTGAAATTATTCGCTTGCATGGTGTGCCAAATACTATTGTTTCAGATCGTGATACTAAATTTCTTAGCCACTTTTGGAGATGTTTATGGGCTAAGTTGGGGACTAAACTGCTTTTTAGTACTACTTGTCACCCCCAAACTGATGGACAAACTGAAGTAGTCAATAGAACATTGTCTACTTTGCTTAGGGCTGTTTTGAAGAATAATAAGAAAATGTGGGAAGAATGCTTGCCTCATATTGAATTAGCTTATAATCGTTCATTGCATTCTACTACTAAGATGTGCCCTTTTGAAACTGTGTATGGTTTCCTACCTCGTGCACCTATTGATTTGTTGCCTCTTCCATCTTGGGAGAAGGTTAATTTTGATGCTAAAGAACGTTCTGAATTGATTTTAAAAATGCATGAGTTAACTAAGGAAAACATTGAGCGTATGAACGCTAAATATAAACTTGCTGGAGATAAGGGTAGAAAACATGTTGTGTTTGCACCTGGAGATCTTGTTTGGTTACATTTGCGTAAAGATAGATTTCCTAATTTGTGCAAATCAAAGTTAATGCCACGTGCTGATGGTCCTTTTAAGGTGTTAGAGAAAATAAATGATAATGCATATAAACTTGAGCTACCTGCAGATTTTGGGGTTAGTCCCACTTTTAACATTGCAGATTTGAAGCCTTATTTGGGTGAGGAAGTGATAGAGGCGGAGGTGTCCCGTCTTTCGATGAGATGGTGGATTTCGCTTTGGTGGAATTCGACTTTGACGATCCGACTACGAACGTGCGAGGACATCGCGCCTTAGCAATCGCTAAACCAACTCCGAGAGGTTATTGACCACGCCGGAGCACGATCAACCTGACCACGAGGGTCTGTTTCCTGCGAGCAAACGAAGAACAAGCAAGAAACTAAGATTGCAATCTGGATATTGCGAATATAAGATGAAAGCTTTATTGATCAAGGTGGGGTTCTGTGACGCCTTTGTCTGGTCGTTGAACACGAAGTACGCGAAGTTGCAGCTATGGCGAACTTTTAATCTAAACAAAACCCAAAATCTAAACGATGCCCTAAGGGCTGTATATATGGAGGAAGAGGGGGAATTTCGTGGCCCTTGGTGGAGGGGTCCGAAATCAACCCTATCTCTTGTTTCCCCACACATACGGACTCTAAAAATAGCCTATACTTATGTATTTCGAAATTACATGGGCCTGGCCCAATAATAAGGTGACGCAGCACCTAAAATAGCCTCGGGACGAAATTTATGAAGTGGCATCTTGTATATTTCGTCCAAGGCTTCATGCACCCATTATGGTGGCTTCAAAGTCCTGAAATCATCACTTGTAACTCCGTTCTTGTTCCCCTTGCGCATGCCATCTCCATGCTTGTTCTTGCTCCAATGTTCAGCCTTCTCCAAGCTAGGCCCTTCATTTGTAAGCAAAACAAATGTATCCAATTTAGGCAGCATCATATTCTCATGAACATTAGAATCATTACCAAGAAACGAAAGTACCTGGTAATTTAGTTGGCGTGCACGAGCTCTAGTCATTGGTCCAGTATGTATAGCAGCAGGGGCTGTGGGTGTAACAATTGTATTGATGTCCTCATCATCCTCCCCTTCTTGAAATGAAGTCGTCCTCGACGGAAGTTCATCTTCCTCACCCAAATAAGGCTTCAAATCTGCAATGTTAAAAGTGGGACTAACCCCAAAATCTGCAGGCAGCTCAAGTTTATATGCATTATCATTTATTTTCTCTAACACCTTAAAGGGACCATCAGCACGTGGCATTAGCTTTGATTTGCGCAAATCAGGAAATCTATCCTTACGCAAATGTAACCAAACAAGATCTCCAGGTGCAAACACAACATGTTTTCTACCCTTATCTCCAGCAAGTTTATATTTAGCATTCATACGCTCAATGTTTTCCTTAGTTAACTCATGCATTTTTAAAATTAATTCAACATGTTGTTTAGCATCAAAATTAACCTTCTCCGAAGATGGAAGAGGCAACAAATCAATAGGTGCACGAGGTAGGAAACCATACACAACTTCAAAAGGGCACATCTTAGTAGTAGAATGCAATGAACGATTATAAGCAAATTCAATATGAGGCAAGCATTCCTCCCACATTTTCTTATTATTCTTCAAAACAGCCCTAAGCATAGTAGACAACGTTCTATTGACTACTTCAGTTTGTCCATCAGTTTGGGGGTGACAAGTAGTACTAAAAAGCAGTTTAGTCCCCAACTTAGCCCATAAACATCTCCAAAAGTGGCTAAGAAATTTAGTATCACGATCTGAAACAATAGTATTTGGCACACCATGCAAGCGAATAATTTCACGAAAGAACAAATCAGCAACATTAACAGCATCATCGCTTTTATGACATGGTATAAAGTGTGCCATTTTCGAGAATCTATCCACGACAACAAATATGCTATCCCTCCCCTTCTTTGTTCGAGGTAAATGATAGAGGCGGAGGTGTCCCGTCTTTCGATGAGATGATGGATTTCGCTTTGGTGGAAGTCGACTTTGACGATCCGACTACGAACGTGCTAGGACGTCGCGCCTTAGCAATCGCTAAACCAACTCCGAGAGGTTATTGACCACGCCGGAGCACGATCAACCTGACCACGAGGGTCTGTTTCCTGCGAGCAAACGAAGAACAAGCAAGAAACTAAGATTGCAATCTGGATATTGCGAATATAAGATGAAAGCTTTATTGATCAAGGTGGGGTTCTGTGACGCCTTTGTCTGGTCGTTGAACACAAACGAAGTACGCGAAGTTGCAGCTATGGCGAACTTTTAATCTAAACAAAACCCAAAGTCTAAACGATGCCCTAAGGGCTGTATATATGGAGGAAGAGGGGGGGAATTTCGTGGCCCTTGGTGGAGGGGTCCGAAATCAACCCTATCTCTTGTTTCCCCATACATACGGACTCTAAAAATAGCCTATACTTATGTATTTCGAAATTACATGGGCCTGGCCCAATAATAAGGTGACGCAGCACCTAAAATAGCCTCGGGACGAAATTTATGAAGTGGCATCTTGTATATTTCGTCCAAGGCTTCATGCACCCATTATGGTGGCTTCAAAGTCCTGAAATCATCACTTGTAACTCCGTTCTTGTTCCCCTTGCGCATGCCATCTCCATGCTTGTTCTTGCTCCAATGTTCATCCTTCTCCAAGCTAGGCCCTTCATTTGTAAGCAAAACAAATGTATCCAATTTAGGCAGCATCATATTCTCATGAACATTAGAATCATTACCAAGAAACGAAAGTACCTGGTAATTTAGTTGGCGTGCACGAGCTCTAGTAATTGGTCCAGTATGTATAGCAGCAGGGGCTGTGGGTGTAACAATTGTATTGATGTCCTCATCATCCTCCCCTTCTTCAAATGAAGTCGTCCTCGACGGAAGTCCATCTTCCTCACCCAAATAAGGCTTCAAATCTGCAATGTTAAAAGTGGGACTAACCCCAAAATCTGCAGGCAGCTCAAGTTTATATGCATTATCATTTATTTTCTCTAACACCTTAAAGGGACCATCAGCACGTGGCATTAGCTTTGATTTGCGCAAATCAGGAAATCTATCCTTACGCAAATGTAACCAAACAAGATCTCCAGGTGCAAACACAACATGTTTTCTACCCTTATCTCCAGCAAGTTTATATTTAGCATTCATACGCTCAATGTTTTCCTTAGTTAACTCATGCATTTTTAAAATCAATTCAGCACGTTGTTTAGCATCAAAATTAACCTTCTCCGAAGATGGAAGAAGCAACAAATCAATAGGTGCACGAGGTAGGAAACCATACACAACTTCAAAAGGGCACATCTTATTAGTAGAATGCAATGAACGATTATAAGCAAATTCAATATGAGGCAAGCATTCCTCCCACATTTTCTTATTATTCTTCAAAACAGCCCTAAGCATAGTAGACAACGTTCTATTGACTACTTCAGTTTGTCCATCAGTTTGGGGGTGACATGTAGTACTAAAAAGCAGTTTAGTCCCCAACTTAGCCCATAAACATCTCCAAAAGTGGCTAAGAAATTTAGTATCACGATCTGAAACAATAGTATTTGGCACACCATGCAAGCGAATAATTTCACGAAAGAACAAATCAGCAACATTAACAGCATCATCGCTTTTATGACATGGTATAAAGTGTGCCATTTTCGAGAATCTATCCACGACAACAAATATGCTATCCCTCCCCTTCTTTGTTCGAGGTAAACCTAAAACAAAGTCCATAGATATATCCTCCCAAGGAACACTAGGTACAGGCAAAGGCATATATAAACCATGAGGATTGAGTCGTGACTTAGCTTTTTGACATGTAGTGCATCGAGCAATAAAACGCTCAACATCCCGTCTCATCTTAGGCCAAAAGAAATGTGTAGCAAGTACGTCCTCCGTCTTCTTCACGCCAAAGTGTCCCATTAATCCTCCTCCATGCGCCTCCTGCAACAACAAAAGACGAACAGAGCTAGCTGGAATGCATAGCTTGTTAGCACAAAACACAAATCCATCGTTAACGACAAACTTGTTCCACATTCTTCCTTCTTTACAATTCTGCATTACATCTTTAAAATCAGCATCATGCACATATTGATCTTTGATGGTCTCCAAACCAAATATTTTGAAGTCAAGTTGTGAAAGACTAGACTCTAAGACCAGCAACTAGACACGACGATGCAACCGCAAATTCAACAAAGCAAAACCCTAAAAAGATTATGCAAGGCTCAGATTGGTTCGGATATGATGAACTAACCCTAATTTTTTTTGTGGCTTTTTCGTGGACTATAGGTATGAAGAACAGACTCGATCTAAACTACGAAAAACTGTAAAATCTCACCGAGCAACCTGGAAATCTGATACCACTTGATAGAGGCGGAGGTGTCCCGTCTTTCGATGAGATGGTGGATTTTGCTTTGGTGGAAGTCGACTTTGACGATCCGACTACGAACGTGCGAGGACGTCGCGCCTTAGCAATCGCTAAACCAACTCCGAGAGGTTATTGACCACGCCGGAGCACGATCAACCTGACCACGAGGGTCTGTTTCCTGCGAGCAAACGAAGAACAAGCAAGAAACTAAGATTGCAATCTGGATATTGCGAATATAAGATGAAAGCTTTATTGATCAAGGTGGGGTTCTGTGACGCCTTTGTCTGGTCGTTGAACACAAACGAAGTACGCGAAGTTGCAGCTATGGCGAACTTTTAATCTAAACAAAACCCAAGGAAAAGCTACTAGATGGATCTACTTATATAGGAGCAAGAGGTGGCGGCCAAGGAGGTGGGAGGACGTCCCAAGGCAGCCTAAAACTAAATCTAGGTCGTACAAGGCCAATGGGCCCATGTGGAGGTGATGTAACACCTTTGGACTTGTAGTTTGACTCGGATTCTGCTGCAGCATCAGATTGTTTCGTCCACAACTCAACGCTCCGGACGAATTTGAAGGTGATTCCAATTGGGTTGGAAGGTGCACGAAATCTAGTTTCCAACAAAAAAAGAATCACCCAATTCGGAGTCCGTATGAAAAACTTGTGTGCGTTTTGAGTCAGGTATGTCTGTGCAGTCCGAATCTGAATCCAGAACGTGAGAGACTTGGACTCTATCTTCTCTTGGGCCAAAAGTGACGTGAGAGAACTTTTTGGACAGCAAATAAACATCTCTTTCTTCCTTATCTTCATATGTGGATTGTACAAATGTCCCATACACCTGCAATTAGACAAAACACAAAAGTGTGTGAAGTATTTTTGTTCTGGATAACATAAATAGATTATTGAATAGTTTGCACTAGAAATCACCTGACAAATATGCATATATGCAATATTTTTGGTCATATCCAAGGTAGTCATGTCCTCATCACAAATGTAACCAAACAAGATCTCCAGGTGCAAACACAACATGTTTTCTACCCTTATCTCCAGCAAGTTTATATTTAGCATTCATACGCTCAATGTTTTCCTTAGTTAACTCAAGCATTTTTAAAATCAATTCAGCACGTTGTTTAGCATCAAAATTAACCTTCTCCGAAGATGGAAAGGCAACAAATCAATAGGTGCACGAGGTAGGAAACCATACACAACTTCAAAAGGGCACATCTTAGTAGTAGAATGCAATGAACGATTATAAGCAAATTCAATATGAGGCAAGCATTCCTCCCACATTTTCTTATTATTCTTCAAAACAGCCCTAAGCATAGTAGACAACGTTCTATTGACTACTTCAGTTTGTCCATCAGTTTGGGGGTGACAAGTAGTACTAAAAAGCAGTTTAGTCCCCAACTTAGCCCATAAACATCTCCAAAAGTGGCTAAGAAATTTAGTATCACGATCTGAAACAATAGTATTTGGCACACCATGCAAGCGAATAATTTCACGAAAGAACAAATCAGCAACATTAACAGCATCATCGCTTTTATGACATGGTATAAAGTGTGCCATTTTCGAGAATCTATCCACGACAACAAATATGCTATCCCTCCCCTTCTTTGTTCGAGGTAAACCTAAAACAAAGTCCATAGATATATCCTCCCAAGTGATAGAGGCAAAGGTGTCCCGTCTTTCGATGAGATGGTGGATTTCGCTTTGGTGGAAGTCGACTTTGACGATCCGACTACGAACGTGTGAGGACGTCGCGCCTTAGCAATCGCTAAACCAACTCCGAGAGGTTATTGACCACGCCGGAGCACGATCAACCTGACCACGAGGGTCTGTTTCCTGCGAGCAAACGAAGAACAAGCAAGAAACTAAGATTGCAATCTGGATATTGCGAATATAAGATGAAAGCTTTATTGATCAAGGTGGGGTTCTGTGACGCCTTTGTCTGGTCGTTGAACACAAACGAAGTACGCGAAGTTGCAGCTATGGCGAACTTTTAATCTAAACAAAACCCAAAGTCTAAACGATGCCCTAAGGGCTGTATATATGGAGGAAGAGGGGGGAATTTCGAGGCCCTTGGTGGAGGGGTCCGAAATCAACCCTATCTCTTGTTTCCCCACACATACGGACTCTAAAAATAGCCTATACTTATGTATTTCGAAATTACATGGGCCTGGCCCAATAATAAGGTGACGCAGCACCTAAAATAGCCTCGGGACGAAATTTATGAAGTGGCATCTTGTATATTTCGTCCAAGGCTTCATGCACCCATTATGGTGGCTTCAAAGTCCTGAAATCATCACTTGTAACTCCGTTCTTGTTCCCCTTGCGCATGCCATCTCCATGCTTGTTCTTGCTCCAATGTTCATCCTTCTCCAAGCTAGGCCCTTCATTTGTAAGCAAAACAAATGTATCCAATTTAGGCAGCATCATATTCTCATGAACATTAGAATCATTACCAAGAAACGAAAGTACCTGGTAATTTAGTTGGCGTGCACGAGCTCTAGTAATTGGTCCAGTATGTATAGCAGCAGGGGCTGTGGGTGTAACAATTGTATTGATGTCCTTATCAGGAAGATGCGCTTTCGTCGAGGTCGACTTCATTTCAAGAAGGGGAGGATGATGAGGACATCAATACCATTGTTACATCCACATCCCCTACCGTTACATATACTGGACCAATTACTAGAGCTCGCGCACGCCAATTAAATTACCAGGTACTTTTGTTTCTTGGTAATGATTCTAATGTTCATGAGAATATGATGCTGCCTAAATTGGATACATTTGTTTTGCTTACAAATGAAGGGCCTAGCTTGGAGAAGGATGAACATTGGAGCAAGAACACGCATGGAGTTGATGGCATGCGCAAGGGGATCAAGAACAGAGTTACAAGTGATGATTTCAGGACTTTGAAGCCACCATAAGGAGTGCATGAAGCCTTGGACGAAATATACAAGATGCCACTTCATAATATTCGTCCATAGGCTATTCTAGGTGCTGCGTCACCTTATTATTGGGCCAGGCCCATGTAATTTTGAAATACTTAAGTGTAGGCTATTTTTAGAGTCCGTATGTGTGGGGAAACAATAGTTAGGGTTGGTTTCGGACCCCACCCTCAAGGGCCACGAAATTCCCCCCTCTTCCTCCATATATACAACCCATAGGGCGTCGTTTAGACTTTGGGTTTTGTTTAGATTAAAAGTTCTCCATAGCTGCAACTTCTCGTACTTTGTTTGTGTCCAACTACCAGACCAAGACGTCACAGAACCCCACCTTGATCAATAAAGCTTTCATCCTATATTCGCAATATCCAAATTGCAATCTCAGTTTCTTGCTTGTTCTTCGTTTGCTTGCAGGAAACAGACCCTCATGGTCAGGTTGATCGTGCTCCGGCATGGTCAATAACCCCTCGGAAATTGGTTTAACGATTGCTAAGGCGCGACGTCTCGGACATTCGTAGTCGGATCGTCAAGGTCGACTCCCACAGAAACGATAGCCACCATCTCATCGAAACATCGGGACACCTTTGCCTCTATCACTTGGGGATGCAAAGTTTGTTAGCTCGCATAAGATAGCCGTCTTTGATGTAATAGCGTTCCCACGATGTATTCGACAAACACTTGGCATAAGGAGTGGCAAAAGTTTCATCATGCGCATACAAATCTTTGATATGGTCGAAGCCAATGACATCTAACTCGAGTTGCGTGACTAGCATGCATATGCGGGAAAGAGCATCCGTTGTAACATCCCAAATTTTCAATTTGGAATGTTTACATTAGATCATCATTGCATATCATATTTTATTTTTGCATTTTGGTTGATCCTAGAAAATTCTACGCAACTCAAGGACCCATGGAGAGAGTTGGGGATTTCGTTATTTTCATATTTGAGTTTTCTCAAATTTTGAGAATAGGATCATTTGATTTTATTTATTTTATCATCAATTATTTCTATTACACACATATGAGAGAGGGAATAAAATGACTTTCCCAAAATAGAGAAATATTGATGATTTAATAATAAAATCAAACAAGATTTTATTTCGGAGTTTTTCGGTGTTTTATTTGAATTTAGGAAAAATGTGCGTTTTTCAAAATTGCATTTAGGTCCCAAACAAATGTTCACTTTGTCGGGCTTGATTTTAGAAGCCCGGGAAAATTTATTTCAGGATTTTTGGAGTCCGTTTAATATTACTTTTTATTTTTTTCCAAGCGGAAATAAATTTAAAAAGAAAAAAAACGAACCGACCTAACGGGCCGTGTCCGACTAGGACTCTGGCCCGACTAGGCTTTATAAGCCGAGGCCCAGCCCCCAACCCTAGCAGCCCAGCCCCCAACCCTAGCCGCCGCCCGCCCGCGCCGCGCCGCCGCTGCCCGCCGCCCGCGCCGCCGCCGCCAGCCGCCAACGCCGCCGCCGCCACTGCCCGCCGCCGCGCCGCCGTCGCCGGACGCCGCCGCCGCCGAGGTTCGCCGCCGCGCCTCGTTTTTCATGCCTTCGGTTTATTTTAGCGAGCGTTCGTCGTTTTTCTTTTTCTCGGATTAAATCCACGATTTTTCTGATCGCGATTCCTGATCCGATTTTCGTTTTAGTTTAACTTTTTGCTCGTTTATCGGAATCAGGCGATTCAAGCGCCTAGAGTTTCGTCTCGAAACCCTCTATCCGTTTAACCAACTTAAACAAGATTTTGCTACTATAAAATTTTCCCTAGATCTAGATTACTAGAACAAAGTTGTTTTCTTTTGCCGTTTGATTTCCGTTGCTTCGTTCGATTTGATTCTTTTTGCCAACCGGAGTTCTTAAGTTGAACCTTCTGGTTAGATCTCTTATTTGAGTTTTACCTGTGCATTAGTTGAGTACTTATTGTATGCTTGTTTGCTTGTTTGCGATAGAGTATCCGGAGTGCGCCGGCTGTTACTTCGAATCGCTAGGTTTCCCGGATCATCAGCAAGGCAAGTAACACTTTGATCATACCTTTTCTACTACCCAGTTTTATTGCATTAGATCAATCCTCACACATTGCCTGATTAGGATCTAATTAAATTGTGGGATGGGAAGTAGATGAGGTAGTACCTATTACTTGTTTATTATCAAACCTTTGGGAGTTACTTCTGCGTTTGCTTATTATGCCATGCTATGCTAGTAGACGTGGATTGGGTGAGTGATATCCATGACAGATGTGAGATTGATAATTAATGGTTTATCTGAGGTGGCAACTTAAACACTTATCTGGGTGGATTGAGGCACCTGGGTATTCTAGGACTTGCCTGTTTTCTTTTGGACCGCGACCCAGGCTCAAAGGGATCATGAGACTATTCATACTAGAAACTTCCGTGTGCAGCCACAAGCTATTATGGGCTCTAGCATAGTTGACTAAGTTGTGCGAACTCTTACAGTGGTAGACTAGCAGATGTAGGGGATGTAGGTGGTACGGTCTACAGATCGTAAGGTGCTAGCGCTTCTGAAAGACTATGTCTCGGTCATCCGTCTTCTCAAACACCATGTAGTGCGAGAAAACAAACGGGGGCGATCGAGTCTTGTGGGGAAAAGTGCGCAAACCTCTGCAGAGTGTAACAAACTAATCATGGTTAGCCGTGTCCCCGGTTATGGACATCTTGAGTATCTAGTACTTGGATTATCATGTGAATCTCAACATGTTACTCTAAATTAATTTTGTTGGGTTATATTTAATGATGATGCTTAATTAGGATTGAGAATGCTGTCAACCATTCTCAATGTTTAACAACCACCTTGATAGTAATTAAAATTTTATTCCTTTGAAGTAGGGAAAATTTGGCTTTACGCAAAACTGTAACCATAGAGCTTTCCACCAGCCAAATATGCATATAGTATAGCTGTTTCATTCCATTACTCTCTATGTGTTACCTTGCCAGCATATTCCATGTGCTGACCCGTTTTCGGGCTGCAACATTAATGTTGCAGACTTTTCAGACGACGATTAAGGAGTTTTTAGGTCGTGGTTCTATACTCAGTGATGCCGTTGGAGTTGATGGACTCACTTATCTTCCAAGCCTTCCGTTGTTATCGTTATTAGATGGCCTTAAGCCATATTTATTGTAATAAGTTCTCTTTTGAGACATCCGATGTATTAAGTGTGTGATTGCTACTCTGCTATAAATCCTCCAAGTACTGTGTGGTGTTAGCATTACTGATCCAGGGATGACACCGGAGCACAGAGATCAGACTGTTTGAGGTCTGGTCGCTACAGAGATGGTATCAGAGCACACGCTGACTGTAGGACACGACCACTAAGCTAAAGACCTAGATGATGAGGACATCAATACAATTGTTACACCCACAACCCCTGCTGCTATACATACTGGACCAATTACTAGAGCTCGTGCACGCCAACTAAATTACCAGGTACTTTCGTTTCTTGGTAATGATTCTAACGTTCATGAGAATATGATGCTGCCTAAATTGGATACATTTGTTTTGCTTACAAATGAAGGGCCTAGCTTGGAGAAGGATGAACATTGGAGCAAGAACAAGCATGGAGATGATGGCATGCGCAAGGGGAACAAGAACGGAGTTACAAGTGATGATTTCAGGACTTTGAAGCCACCATAATGGGTGCATGAAGCCTTGGACGAAATATACAAGATGCCACTTCATAAATTTCGTCCCGAGGCTATTTTAGGTGCTGCGTCACCTTATTATTGGGCCAGGCCCATGTAATTTCGAAATACATAAGTATAGGCTATTTTTAGAGTCCGTATGTGTGGGGAAACAAGAGATAGGGTTGATTTCGGACCCCTCCACCAAGGGCCACGAAATTCCCCCCTCTTCCTCCATATATACAGCCCTTAGGGCATCGTTTAGACTTTGGGATTTGTTTAGTTAAAAGTTAGCCATTGCAACTTCGTGTACTTCGTTTGTGTCCAACGACCAGACCAAGACCGCTTACGGATCCCCACCATTATCAATACCTCATAAATATTTGCAATATTCAGATTGCTTTATCATATTCTTGCTCGTTCTTCGATTGCTTGCAGGAATAGACCTTCGTGGTCAGGCTGACCGTGCTTCCGGCATCGTCAGTAACCTCAGGAGATTGGTTTAGCGATTGCTAAGGCGCAACGTCGTGCACGTTTGTAGTCGGATCGTCAAAGTCGTCTCCACCAAATCGATAGTTATCATCTCATCGAAAGATCGGGACACCCCGCCTCTATCATCATTAAACACAAGAAGGGAAAAGAAAATGTTATTGCTGATGCTTTGTCTCGTCGCTATACTATGCTTTCACAACTTGACTTCAAAATATTTGGTTTGGAGACCATCAAAGATCAATATGTGCATGATGCTGATTTTAAAGATGTAATGCATAATTGTAAAGAAGGAAGAATGTGGAACAAGTTTGTTGTTAACGATGGATTTGTGTTTCGTGCTAACAAGCTATGCATTCCAGCTAGCTCCGTTCGTCTTTTGTTGTTGCAGGAGGCGCATGGAGGAGGATTAATGGGACACTTTGGCGTGAAGAAGACGGAGGACGTACTTGCTACACATTTCTTTTGGCCAAAGATGAGACGGGATGTTGAGCGTTTTATTGCTCGCTGCACTACATGTCAAAAAGCTAAGTCACGCCTCAATCCTCATGGTTTATATATGCCTTTGCCTGTACCTAGTGTTCCTTGGGAGGATATATCTCTGGACTTTGTTTTAGGTTTACCTCGAACAAAGAAGGGGAGGGATAGCATATTTGTTGTCGTGGATAGATTCTCGAAAATGGCACACTTTATACCATGTCATAAAAGCGATGATGATGTTAATGTTGCTGATTTGTTCTTTCGTGAAATTATTCGCTTGCATGGTGTGCCAAATACTATTGTTTCAGATCGTGATACTAAATTTCTTAGCCACTTTTGGAGATGTTTATGGGCTAAGTTGGGGACTAAACTGCTTTTTAGTACTACTTGTCACCCCCAAACTGATGGACAAACTGAAGTAGTCAATAGAACGTTGTCTACTATGCTTAGGGCTGTTTTGAAGAATAATAAGAAAATGTGGGAGGAATGCTTGCCTCATATTGAATTTGCTTATAATCGTTCATTGCATTCTACTACTAAGATGTGCCCTTTTGAAGTTGTGTATGGTTTCCTACCTCGTGCACCTATTGATTTGTTGCTTCTTCCATCTTCGGAGAAGGTTAATTTTGATGCTAAACAACGTGCTGAATTGATTTTAAAAATGCATGAGTTAACTAAGGAAAACATTGAGCGTATGAATGCTAAATATAAACTTGCTAGAGATAAGGGTAGAAAACATGTTGTGTTTGCACCTGGAGATCTTGTTTGGTTACATTTGCGTAAGGATAGATTTCCTGATTTGCGCAAATCAAAGCTAATGCCACGTGCTGATGGTCCCTTTAAGGTGTTAGAGAAAATAAATGATAATGCATATAAATTTGAGCTGCCTGCAGATTTTGGGGTTAGTCCCACTTTTAACATTGCAGATTTGAAGCCTTATTTGGGTGAGGAAGATGAACTTCCGTCGAGGACGACTTCATTTCAAGAAGGGGAGGATGATGAGGACATCAATACAATTGTTACACCCACAGCCCCTGCTGCTATACATACTGGACCAATTACTAGAGCTCGTGCACGCCAACTAAATTACCAGGTACTTTCGTTTCTTGGTAATGATTCTAATGTTCATGAGAATATGATGCTGCCTAAATTGGATACATTTGTTTTGCTGACAAATGAAGGGCCTAGCTTGGAGAAGGATGAACATTGGAGCAAGAACAAGCATGGAGATGATGGCATGCGCAAGGGGAACAAGAACGGAGTTACAAGTGATGATTTCAGGACTTTGAAGCCACCATAATGGGTGCATGAAGCCTTGGACGAAATATACAAGATGCCACTTCCTAAATTTCGTCCCGAGGCTATTTTAGGTGCTGCGTCACCTTATTATTGGGCCAGGCCCATGTAATTTCGAAATACATAAGTATAGGCTATTTTTAGAGTCCGTATGTGTGGGGAAACAAGAGATAGGGTTGATTTCGGACCCCTCCACCAAGGGCCACGAAATTCCCCCCTCTTCCTCCATATATACAGCCCTTAGGGCATCGTTTAGACTTTGGGTTTTGTTTAGATTAAAAGTTCGCCATAGCTGCAACTTCGCGTACTTCATTTGTGTTCAACGACCAGACAAAGGCGTCACAGAACCCCACCTTGATCAATAAAGCTTTCATCTTATATTCGCAATATCCAGATTGCAATCTCAGTTTCTTGCTTGTTCTTCGTTTGCTCGCAGGAAACAGACCCTCGTGGTCAGGTTGATCATGCTCCGGCGTGGTCAATAACCTCTCGGAGTTGGTTTAGCGATTGCTAAGGCGCGACGTCCTCGCACGTTCGTAGTCGGATCGTCAAAGCCGACTGCCACCAAAGCGATATCCATCATCTCATCGAAAGACGGGACACCTTTGCCTCTATCAAGTGGTATCAGATTTCCAGGTTGCTCGGTGAGATTTTACAGTTTTTCGTAGTTTAGATCGAGTCTGTTCTTCATACCTACAGTCCACGAAAAAGCCACACAAAAAAAATTAGGGTTAGTTCATCATATGCGAACCAATCTGAGCCTTTGCATAATCTTTTTAGGGTTTTGCTTTGTTGAATTTGCGGTTGCATCGTCGGTCTAGTTGCTGGTCTTAGAGTCTAGTCTTTTAGAGTTTCGAGTTCTGGTCATAAGTTGTCACGCCGCCGCCGCACTATCATCATCGCCCCTGCCATCTACCACCACCGCTCCGAATCCGTATCCATATACCACCACCAATCCGTGTCCATATACCACCACCGATCCATATCCATATACTACCACCGCTACCACCACCGCTGCCATATACCACCACCATATATCCACCACCAATCCGAGTTCCTTGCTTATTAAGGTTGTTTTCGAGATCCATCTAGTTTCCGATTCGTGTTTCCTTGCCGGAGTAGGTTTCGGAAAAAAAAAAGAGTCGGGTAGCCACGCTCCGTTTAGGCCCAAAATTTTTCGAAAACGCATTTTTTGAAAAAATTTCTGGCTATCCTATTTTTAGGTGTTTCTGAGTGTTTTGAGACAGGTGCCATTATAGGAAGTTTTTTTTGACCCGTTTCCAGTTTTTGGGTCCGGGCAGTCGAAAATAATACGCGAATCCCTTAGTCCTTGTGCTGTTCCTATTATTCTAGTGCCGAAAAAGGATGGTACATCACGTATGTGTGTTGATTGTAGAGGCATTAATAATATTACTATTCGTTATCGTCATCCTATTCCTAGGCTAGATGATATGCTTGATGAATTGAGTGGCTCTACAATATTCTCCAAAGTTGATTTGCGTAGTGGCTACCATCAAATTCGTATGAAATTGGGAGATGAATGGAAAACAGCATTTAAAACTAAGTTTGGATTATATGAGTGGTTAGTCATGCCCTTTGGGTTAACTAATGCACCTAGTACTTTCATGAGATTAATGAACGAAGTTTTACGTGCTTTCATTGGACGATTTGTGGTAGTTTACTTTGATGACATACTGATTTATAGCAGATCTTTGGAAGAACATTTGGAACATTTACGTGTTGTTTTTATTGCTCTACGTGATGCACGTTTGTTTGGTAACCTTGGGAAGTGCACCTTTTACACCGACCGAGTATCTTTTCTTGGCTATGTTGTTACTCCACAGGGAATTGAAGTTGACAAAGCCAAGATTGAAGCTATTGAGAGTTGGCCGCAGCCCAAAACGGTCACACAAGTGAGGAGTTTTCTTGGCCTCGCTGGATTCTATAGGCGTTTTGTGAGAGATTTCAGCACCATTGCTGCACCTCTCAACGAGCTTACAAAGAAGGATGTGCCTTTTGTTTGGGGTACCGCACAGGAAGAAGCCTTCACGGTATTGAAAGATAAGTTGACACATGCTCCTTTACTCCAACTTCCTGATTTTAATAAGACTTTTGAGCTTGAATGTGATGCTAGTGGAATTGGATTAGGAGGTGTGTTATTACAAGATGGCAAACCTGTTGCATACTTTTCTGAAAAATTGAGTGGGCCTAATCTGAATTATTCTACTTATGATAAAGAATTATATGCTCTTGATCGGACTTTAGAAACATGGCAACATTATTTATGGCCTAAAGAATTTGTTATACATTCTGATCATGAATCTTTGAAACATATTAAAAGTCAAGCTAAACTGAATCGTAGACATGCTAAATGGGTTGAATTCATTGAGACTTTCCCTTATGTCATTAAACACAAGAAGGGAAAAGAAAATGTTATTGCTGATGCATTGTCTCGTCGCTATACTATGCTTTCACAACTTGACTTCAAAATATTTGGTTTGGAGACCATCAAAGATCAATATGTGCATGATGCTGATTTTAAAGAGGTAATGCAGAATTGTAAAGAAGGAAGAATGTGGAACAAGTTTGTCGTTAACGATGGATTTGTGTTTCGTGCTAACAAGATATGCATTCCAGCTAGCTCCGTTCGTCTTTTGTTGTTGCAGGAGGCGCATGGAGGAGGATTAATGGGACACTTTGGCGTGAAGAAGACGGAGGACGTACTTGCTACACATTTCTTTTGGCCAAAGATGAGACGGGATGTTGAGCGTTTTATTGCTCGATGCACTACATGTCAAAAAGCTAAGTCACGACTCAATCCTCATGGTTTATATATGCCTTTGCCTGTACCTAGTGTTCCTTGGGAGGATATATCTATGGACTTTGTTTTAGGTTTACCTCGAACAAAGAAGGGGAGCGATAGCATATTTGTTGTCGTGGATAGATTCTCGAAAATGGCACACTTTATACCATGTCATAAAAGCGATGATGCTGTTAATGTTGCTGATTTGTTCTTTCGTGAAATTATTCGCTTGCATGGTGTGCCAAATACTATTGTTTCAGATCGTGATACTAAATTTCTTAGCCACTTTTGGAGATGTTTATGGGCTAAGTTGGGGACTAAACTGCTTTTTAGTACTACTTGTCACCCCCAAACTGATGGACAAACTGAAGTAGTCAATAGAACGTTGTCTACTATGCTTAGGGCTGTTTTGAAGAATAATAAGAAAATGTGGGAGGAGTGCTTGCCTCATATTGAATTTGCTTATAATCGTTCATTGCATTCTACTACTAAGATGTGCCCTTTTGAAGTTGTGTATGGTTTCCTACCTCGTGCACCTATTGATTTGTTGCCTCTTCCATCTTCGGAGAAGGTTATTTTTGATGCTAAACAACGTGCTGAATTGATTTTAAAAATGCATGAGTTAACTAAGGAAAACATTGAGCGTATGAATGCTAAATATAAACTTGCTGGAGATAAGGGTAGAAAACATGTTGTGTTTGCACCTGGAGATCTTGTTTGGTTACATTTGCGTAAGGATAGATTTCCTGATTTGCGCAAATCAAAGCTAATGCCACGTGCTGATGGTCCCTTTAAGGTGTTAGAGAAAATAAATAATAATGCATATAAACTTGAGCAGCCTGCAGATTTTGGGGTTAGTCCCACTTTTAACATTGCAGATTTGAAGCCTTATTTGGGTGACGAAGATGAACTTCCGTCGAGGACGACTTCATTTCAAGAAGGGGAGGATGATGAGGACATCAATGCAATTGTTACACCCACAACCCCTACTGCTATACATACTGGACCAATTACTAGAGCTCGTGCACGCCAACTAAATTACCAGGTACTTTCGTTTCTTGGTAATGATTCTAATGTTCATGAGAATATGATGCTGCCTAAATTGGATACATTTGTTTTGCTTACAAATGAAGGGCCTAGCTTGGAGAAGGATGAACATTGGAGCAAGAACAAGCATGGAGATGATGGCATGCGCAAGGGGAACAAGAACGGAGTTACAAGTGATGATTTCAGGACTTTGAAGCCACCATAATGGGTGCATGAAGCCTTGTGATAGAGGCAAAGGTGTCCCGTCTTTCGATGAGATGATGGATATCGCTTTGGTGGAAGTCGACTTTGACGATCCGACTACGAACGTGCGAGGACGTCGCGCCTTAGCAATCGCTAAACCAACTCCGAGAGGTTATTGAGCACGCCGGAGCACGATCAACCTGACCACGAGGGTCTGTTTCCTGCGAGCAAACGAAGAACAAGCAAGAAACTAAGATTGCAATCTGGATATTGCGAATATAAGATGAAAGCTTTATTGATCAAGATGGGGTTTTGTGACGCCTTTGTCTGGTCGTTGAACACAAACGAAGTACGCGAAGTTGCAGCTATGGCGAACTTTTAATCTAAACAAAACCCAAAGTCTAAACGATGCCCTAAGGGCTGTATATATGGAGGAAGAGGGGGGAATTTCGTGGCCCTTGGTGGAGGGGTCCGAAATCAACCCTATCTCTTGTTTCCCCACACATACGGACTCTAAAAATAGCCTATACTTATGTATTTCGAAATTACATGGGCCTGGCCCAATAATAAGGTGACGCAGCACCTAAAATAGCCTCGGGACGAAATTTATGAAGTGGCATCTTGTATATTTCGTCCAAGGCTTCATGCACCCATTATGGTGGCTTCAAAGTCCTGAAATCATCACTTGTAACTCCGTTCTTGTTTCCCTTGCGCATGCCATCATCTCCATGCTTGTTCTTGCTCCAATGTTCATCCTTCTCCAAGCTAGGCCCTTCATTTGTAAGCAAAACAAATGTATCCAATTCAGGCAGCATCATATTCTCATGAACATTAGAATCATTACCAAGAAACGAAAGTACCTGGTAATTTAGTTGGCGTGCACGAGCTCTAGTAATTGGTCCAGTATGTATAGCAGCAGGGGTTGTGGGTGTAACAATTGTATTGATGTCCTCATCATCCTCCCCTTCTTGAAATGAAGTCGTCCTCGACGGAAGTTCATCTTCCTCACCCAAATAAGGCTTCAAATCTGCAATGTTAAAAGTGGGACTAACCCCAAAATCTGCAGGCAGCTCAAGTTTATATGCATTATCATTTATTTTCTCTAACACCTTAAAGGGACCATCAGCACGTGGCATTAACTTTGATTTGCGCAAATCAGGAAATCTATCCTTACGCAAATGTAACCAAACAAGATCTCCAGGTGCAAACGCAACATGTTTTCTACCCTTATCTCCAGCAAGTTTATATTTAGCATTCATGCGCTCAATGTTTTCCTTAGTTAACTCATGCATTTTTAAAATCAATTCAGCACGTTGTTTAGCATCAAAATTAACCTTCTCCGAAGATGGAAGAGGCAACAAATCAATAGGTGCACGAGGTAGGAAACCATACACAACTTCAAAAGGGCACATCTTAGTAGTAGAATGCAATGACGATTATAAGCAAATTCAATATGAGGCAAGCATTCCTCCCACATTTTCTTATTATTCTTCAAAACAGCCCTAAGCATAGTAGACAACGTTCTATTGACTACTTCAGTTTGTCCATCAGTTTGGGGGTGACAAGTAGTACTAAAAAGCAGTTTAGTCCCCAACTTAGCCCATAAACATCTCCAAAAGTGGCTAAGAAATTTAGTATCACGATCTGAAACAATAGTATTTGGCACACCATGCAAGCGAATAATTTCACGAAAGAACAAATCAGCAACATTAACATCATCATCGCTTTTATGACATGGTATAAAGTGTGCCATTTTCGAGAATCTATCCACGACAACAAATATGCTATCCCTCCCCTTCTTTGTTCGAGGTAAACCTAAAACAAAGTCCAGAGATATATCCTCCCAAGGAACACTAGGTACAGGCAAAGGCATATATAAACCATGAGGATTGAGGCGTGACTTAGCTTTTTGACATGTAGTGCAGCGAGCAATAAAACGCTCAACATCCCGTCTCATCTTTGGCCAAAAGAAATGTGTAGCAAGTACGTCCTCCGTCTTCTTCACGCCAAAGTGTCCCATTAATCCTCCTCCATGCGCCTCCTGCAACAACAAAAGACGAACGGAGCTAGCTGGAATGCATAGCTTGTTAGCACGAAACACAAATCCATCGTTAACAACAAACTTGTTCCACATTCTTCCTTCTTTACAATTATGCATTACATCTTTAAAATCAGCATCATGCACATATTGATCTTTGATGGTCTCCAAACCAAATATTTTGAAGTCAAGTTGTGAAAGCATAGTATAGCGACGAGACAAAGCATCAGCAATAACATTTTCTTTTCCCTTCTTGTGTTTAATGACATAAGGGAAAGTCTCAATGAATTCAACCCATTTAGCATGTCTACGATTCAGTTTAGCTTGACTTTTAATATGTTTCAATGATTCATGATCAGAATGTATAACAAATTCTTTGGGCCATAAATAATGTTGCCATGTTTCTAAAGTCCGAACAAGAGCATATAATTCTTTATCATAAGTAGAGTAATTCAGACTAGGCCCACTCAGTTTTTCAGAAAAGTATGCAACAGGTTTGCCATCTTGTAATAACACACCTCCTAATCCAATTCCACTAGCATCACATTCAAGCTCAAAAGTCTTATTAAAATCAGGAAGTTGGAGTAAAGGAGCATGTGTCAACTTATCTTTCAATACCGTGAAGGCTTCTTCCTGTGCGGTACCCCAAAGAAAAGGCACATCTTTCTTTGTAAGCTCATTGAGAGGTGCAGCAATGGTGCTGAAATCTCTCACAAAACGCCTATAGAATCCAGCGAGGCCAAGAAAACTCCTCACTTGTGTGACCGTTTTGGGCTGCGGCCAACTCTCAATAGCTTCAATCTTGGCTTTATCAACTTCAATTCCCTGTGGAGTAACAACATAGCCAAGAAAAGATACTCGGTCGGTGCAAAAGGTGCACTTCCCAAGGTTACCAAACAAACGTGCATCACGTAGAGCAATAAAAACAGCACGTAAATGTTCCAAATGTTCCTCCAAAGATCTGCTATAAATCAATATGTCATCAAAGTAAACTACCACAAATCGTCCAATGAAAACACGTAAAACTTTGTTCATTAATCTCATGAAAGTACTAGGTGCATTAGTTAACCCAAAAGGCATGACTAACCACTCATATAATCCAAACTTAGTTTTAAATGCTGTTTTCCATTCATCTCCCAATTTCATACGAATTTGATGGTAGCCACTACGCAAATCAACTTTGGAGAATATTGTAGAGCCACTCAATTCATCAAGCATATCATCTAGCCTAGGAATAGGATGACGATAACGAATAGTAATATTATTAATGCCTCTACAATCAACACACATACGTGATGTACCATCCTTTTTCGGCACTAGAATAATAGGAACAGCACAAGGACTAAGGGATTCGCGTATATAACCTTTGTCGAGAAGCTCTTGTACTTGACGCATAATCTCCTTCGTCTCCTCTGGATTGGTACGGTATGGTGCACGGTTTGGCAGTGAAGCACCGGGAATTAAGTCAATCTGATGCTCAATCCCTCGAATAGGCGGTAATCCCGGCGGCACGTCTTGTGGAAAAACGTCAGCGAACTCCTGCAAAATGTTAGTGACAGCAGGAGGCAAAGAGGAAGGCACGTCCTCGAATGAAAATAATGCCTCTTTGCACACAAAAGCATAGCAAATAGATTTGCTGAAATCTAGCTCATCAATATCAGATTTGGTGGCAAATAAACATGCACTTTTCAATTTAATTTCAGAAGCAACACTAGATGGTTTATTATTAGGCTTCATTTGTTGCTGAAATTCTTTTGCCACAATCTGATTTTCACTCTTATTCTTCTCCTGTTGTGCTTTATTAGCTCTATTAATATCATCTTTCAAAATGGAATCAGGAGTCATAGGAAGCAAAGTAATATTTTTATCCTTATGAACAAGAGTATAGTGATTGTTTCTACCATGGTGTACAGAATTTTTATCAAATTGCCATGGTCTACCAAGTAATAAGGAACATGCTTGCATAGGTACCACATCACAATCAACATAATCAGCATATGTAGAGATACTAAAATGCACACGAACAGTACGTGTTACCTTAACCTTGCCGTTGTTGTTGAACCATTGGATGTAATAAGGATGTGGATGTGGTCTTGCGGTGAGAGAAAGCTTCTCCACCATCTCCATGCTAGCCAAGTTGTTGCAGCTCCCTCCGTCTATGATGACGCGCACAGAACGTTCCTTCACAACTCCCTTGGTATGGAACAAATTGTGCCTCTGATTTTGCTCAGCTTGTGTGACCTGCACACTCAAAACACGTTGAGCAACTAAACATTCATACCTGTCAGCGTCTTCAGGAGCCATGTATTGCGTCTCATGATCAGAATCATCTCCACCATGTTCTTCACGTGTAATAAGAGCGAAAGTCTCCTCATCATAGTCACTTGCGGACTCATATCCACCATCCGCGGTAGCAATCATCACACGCGGAGATTTGCATTCTCTCGCATAATGACCTCCTCCCTTACAACGACGACAAATAATATCACTTGTGTGCCCTGTTGATGCCATGGAAGAAGAAGAACGCTGTGCAGGCCCCGCAGGTGCGCTCTTGGCAGATAATGGTGGTTGTGCCTGTTTTCTTGTATCACGGCTGGAGGTGGCACCGGATGGAGGTGCTGGTGCAGTTGAAGTAGAAGATGCACGTGGTGTCCATGATGAAGGTCGGCCTGCAGAAAAGTTAGTTCGCCCCAATGCTTGTCGATCCTGCACTTCACGTTCAGCTTTACAAGCAAGATGGAATAAACGAGTGATATTAGTATACTCCTTATAGTCTAGAATGGTCTGAATCTCTCTATTTAACCCACCCAGAAAACGTGCAAGCATAGCTTCATTCTCCTCAACAATACCACATCTAATCATGCCAGTTTGTAATTCCTGATAATATTCTTCTACAGAATTTTTCCCTTGTCTTAAACGCTGCAATTTTTGAAGCAATTCACGTTGATAATATGGTGGAACCCAACGCGTACGCATAGCAGTTTTCAAAGCAGCCCAAGTAGTTGGAATAGGATATAATCTACAATGTTCAGACCACCATACACATGCAAAACTAGTGAAAGCACAAACGGCAGCAGCAACTCGTCTCTCCTCAGGATATTGTAAACATGTAAATCGTTGTTCAGTTTCTAACTCCCAAGTAAGATATATATCAGGAACATATCTACCCTCAAATGGTGGAATATTCAATTTCAGTTTAGGAATATGGACATCATCTCGTACCTGAGGTGGTGGTGCAGGCTTACCATTACGAATATATACCTGAGGTCGACCTGCTGGTGGTGGTACAGGTGGCTGCATGTAGTGTTGATTTTGATCAACCTCATCCTCATAATCTCCCACATAATCATCCTCCTCCGCATCAGCAGCAGGAGCCACAGAAGTATCAACAGCAGCACCAACAGTTTGGCCAAACGCAAGAGGAACACGGCTTGCTCGGCGGAGGTCTGCTTCGCGACGTGGAGGTAGTCGTTGTTGTTGGTGGTGGAGAGGTGCGTTAGGAGCAGCGGGTGGTGGTGGTGGAAGACGCGCGAGCAATTCATTAAACTTGTTATCGAGCTTTGTTTCGAACGTCTTCTCAAGGCCAGTGATCTTCTCCATGGCCTCTTCAAAATTGTTCAGCACATCTTGCACCTGTTCAGTCATCATTTGCTGAAACTTATCATGAAGCTCCTTGTTCGATAAATTCTGCCAGTCAATCTCGTCGGCTTGTGATCCTGGCATGGTTAGCAGCAATAGAAACACACAAGAATATGATCCTACAGACTACTAAGAAGTGGTGGTGGTGTATCACAAATCCGTCAAGCAAATCTCAAATTCTTACCAGTTCTTACCCAGCAGCAGGCGGTGATCGGCAACCGTTGTAGTCAAAAACTCTCAAAGCTTGGATAGAGCGATTACCAGGGAGAGTCAAACACACGACGTAGATGTATGTGGAGCTGGGAAGGCTTATAGTATGGTAGCAAAAAGGGTCAGCAATAATCAATTCAGAGATGCAAAGTTGAATAAACGCTCAACGACGGTACTGTGCTGGTCCTAGGCTAGACTGTGCTAGAGACGCGAGCCTAGAACACCAACAAAATCACGGCGCGGCACGTAAACAAGGGAAAAGCACACTCTGAATTTTTTTTTTCGC
>NW_021180437.1:0-40481 GCF_002162155.2 Triticum dicoccoides | reverse complement strand
CTCTTTTTTTTTTGTGAAAAATCACTATAATGGCGAGTGTCTCAAAACTCTTCTTAGCTCAAACTGACAGGATGGGAACGAAATTTTTTCGACCAATTTTTTTTTTTTTGACTGCCCGGACCCAAAAACTGGAAACGGGTCAAAAAAAACTTCCTATAATGGCACCTGTCTCAAAACACTCAGAAACACCTAAAAATAGGATAGCCAGAAATTTTTTCAAAAAATGCGTTTTCGAAAAATTTTGGGCCTAAACGGAGCGTGGCTACCCGACTCTTTTTTTTTCTCGAAACCTACTCCGGCAAGGAAACACGAATCGGAATCTAGATGGATCTCGAAAACAACCCTGATAAGCAAGGAACTCGGATTGGTGGTGGATATATGGTGGTGGTATATGGCAGCGGTGGTGGTAGCGGTGGTAGTATATGGATATGGATCGGTGGTGGTATATGGACACGGATTGGTGGTGGTATATGGATACGGATTCGGAGCGGTGGTGGTAGATGGCAGGGGCAATGATGATGGTGCGGCGGCGGCGTGACAACTTATGACCAGAACTCGAAACTCTAAAAGACTAGACTCTAAGACCAGCAACTAGACACGACGATGCAACCGCAAATTCAACAAAGCAAAACCCTAAAAAGATTATGCAAAGGCTCAGATTGGTTCGGATATGATGAACTAACCCTAATTTTTTTTTGTGGCTTTTTCGTGGACTGTAGGTATGAAGAACAGACTCGATCTAAACTACGAAAAACTGTAAAATCTCACCGAGCAACCTGGAAATCTGATACCACTTGATAGAGGCAAAGGTGTCCCGTCTTTCGATGAGATGGTGGATTTCGCTTTGGTGGAAGTCGACTTTGACGATCCGACTACGAACGTGCGAGGACGTCGCGCCTTAGCAATCGCTAAATCAACTCCGAGAGGTTATTGACCACGCCGGAGCACGATCAACCTGACCACGAGGGTCTGTTTCCTGCGAGCAAACGAAGAACAAGCAAGAAACTGAGATTGCAATCTGGATATTGCGAATATAAGATGAAAGCTTTATTGATCAAGGTGGGGTTCTGTGACGCCTTTGTCTGGTCGTTGAACACAAACGAAGTACGCGAAGTTGCAGCTATGGCGAACTTTTAATCTAAACAAAACCCAAGGTCTAAACGATGCCCTAAGGGCTGTATATATGGAGGAAGAGGGGGTGGATTTAGTGGCCCTTGGTGGAGGGGTCCGAAATCAACCCTATCTCTTGTTTCCCCACACATACGGACTCTAAAAATAGCCTATACTTATGTATTTCGAAATTACATGGGCCTGGCCCAATAATAAGGTGACGCAGCACCTAAAATAGCCTCGGGACGAAATTTATGAAGTGGCATCTTGTATATTTCGTCCAAGGCTTCATGCACACATTATGGTGGCTTCAAAGTCCTGAAATCATCACTTGTAACTCCGTTCTTGTTCCCCTCGCGCATGCCATCATCTCCATGCTTGTTCTTGCTCCAATGTTCATCCTTCTCCAAGCTAGGCCCTTCATTTGTAAGCAAAACAAATGTATCCAATTTAGGCAGCATCATATTCTCATGAACATTAGAATCATTACCAAGAAACGAAAGTACCTGGTAATTTAGTTGGCGTGCACGAGCTCTAGTAATTGGTCCAGTATGTATAGCAGCAGGGGCTGTGGGTGTAACAATTGTATTGATGTCCTCATCATTAGCTCTATTAATATCATCTTTCAAAATGGAATCAGGAGTCATAGGAAGCAAAGTAATATTTTTATCCTTATGAACAAGAGTATAGTGATTGTTTCTACCATGGTGTACAGAATTTTTATCAAATTGCCATGGTCTACCAAGTAATAAGGAACATGCTTGCATAGGTACCACATCACAATCAACATAATCAGCATATGTAGAGATACTAAAATGCACACGAACAGTACGTGTTACCTTAACCTTGCCGTTGTTGTTGAACCATTGGATGTAATAAGGATGTGGATGTGGTCTTGCGGTGAGAGAAAGCTTCTCCACCATCTCCATGCTAGCCAAGTTGTTGCAGCTCCCTCCGTCTATGATGACGCGCACAGAACGTTCCTTCACAACTCCCTTGGTATGGAACAAATTGTGCCTCTGATTTTGCTCAGCTTGTGTGACCTGCACACTCAAAACACGTTGAGCAACTAAACATTCATACCTGTCAGCGTCTTCAGGAGCCATGTATTGCGTCTCATGATCAGAATCATCTCCACCATGTTCTTCACGTGTAATAAGAGCGAAAGTCTCCTCATCATAGTCACTTGCGGACTCATATCCACCATCCGCGGTAGCAATCATCACACGCGGAGATTTGCATTCTCTCGCATAATGACCTCCTCCCTTACAACGACGACAAATAATATCACTTGTGTGCCCTGTTGATGCCATGGAAGAAGAAGAACGCTGTGCAGGCCCCGCAGGTGCGCTCTTGGCAGATAATGGTGGTTGTGCCTGTTTTCTTGTATCACGGCTGGAGGTGGCACCGGATGGAGGTGCTGGTGCAGTTGAAGTAGAAGATGCACGTGGTGTCCATGATGAAGGTCGGCCTGCAGAAAAGTTAGTTCGCCCCAATGCTTGTCGATCCTGCACTTCACGTTCAGCTTTACAAGCAAGATGGAATAAACGAGTGATATTAGTATACTCCTTATAGTCTAGAATGGTCTGAATCTTTCTATTTAATCCACCCAGAAAACGTGCAAGCATAGCTTCATTCTCCTCAACAATACCACATCTAATCATGCCAGTTTGTAATTCCTGATAATATTCTTCTACAGAATTTTTCCCTTGTCTTAAACGCTGCAATTTTTGAAGCAATTCACGTTGATAATATGGTGGAACCCAACGCGTACGCATAGCAGTTTTCAAAGCAGCCCAAGTAGTTGGAATAGGATATAATCTACAATGTTCAGACCACCATACACATGCAAAACTAGTGAAAGCACAAACGGCAGCAGCAACTCGTCTCTCCTCAGGATATTGTAAACATGTAAATCGTTGTTCAGTTTCTAACTCCCAAGTAAGATATATATCAGGAACATATCTACCCTCAAATGGTGGAATATTCAATTTCAATTTAGGAATATGGACATCATCTCGTACCTGAGGTGGTGGTACATGACAGCTGTGGTGGTATATGGATACGGATTCGAAGCGGTGGCGGATAAGCGGTGGTGGTAGATGGCAGGGGTGATGATGATGGTGCGGCGGCGGCGTGACAACTTATGACCAGAACTCGAAACTCTAAAAGACTAGACTCTAAGACCAGCAACTAGACACGACGATGCAACCGCAAATTCAACAAAGCAAAACCCTAAAAAGATTATGCAAAGGCTCAGATTGGTTCGGATATGATGAACTAACCCTAATTTTTTTTTGTGGCTTTTTCGTGGACTGTAGGTATGAAGAACAGACTCGATCTAAACTACGAAAAACTGTAAAATCTCACCGAGCAACCTGGAAATCTGATACCACTTGATAGAGGCAAAGGTGTCCCGTCTTTCGATGAGATGATGGATATCGCTTTGGTGGAAGTCGACTTTGACGATCCGACTACGAACGTGCGAGGACGTCGCGCCTTAGCAATCGCTAAACCAACTCCGAGAGGTTATTGACCACGCCGGAGCACGATCAACCTGACCACGAGGGTCTGTTTCCTGCAAGCAAACGAAGAACAAGCAAGAAACTAAGATTGCAATCTGGATATTGCGAATATAAGATGAAAGCTTTATTGATCAAGATGGGGTTCTGTGACGCCTTTGTCTGGTCGTTGAACACAAACGAAGTACGCGAAGTTGCAGCTATGGCGAACTTTTAATCTAAACAAAACCCAAAGTCTAAACGATGCCCTAAGGGATGTATATATGGAGGAAGAGGGGGGAATTTCGTGGCCCTTGGTGGAGGGGTCCGAAATCAACCCTATCTCTTGTTTCCCCACACATACGGACTCTAAAAATAGCCTATACTTATGTATTTCGAAATTACATGGGCCTGGCCCAATAATAAGGTGACGCAGCACCTAAAATAGCCTCGGGACGAAATTTATGAAGTGGCATCTTGTATATTTCGTCCAAGGTTCATGCACCCATTATGGTGGCTTCAAAGTCCTGAAATCATCACTTGTAACTCCGTTCTTGTTTCCCTTGCGCATGCCATCATCTCCATGCTTGTTCTTGCTCCAATGTTCATCCTTCTCCAAGCTAGGCCCTTCATTTGTAAGCAAAACAAATGTATCCAATTTAGGCAGCATCATATTCTCATGAATATTAGAATCATTACCAAGAAACGAAAGTACCTGGTAATTTAGTTGGCGTGCACGAGCTCTAGTAATTGGTCCAGTATGTATAGCAGCAGGGGCTGTGGGTGTAACAATTGTATTGATGTCCTCATCACCTTGGACGAAATATACAAGATGCCACTTCATAAATTTCGTCCCGAGGCTATTTTAGGTGCTGCGTCACCTTATTATCGGGCCAGGCCCATGTAATTTCGAAATACATAAGTATAGGCTATTTTTAGAGTCCGTATGTGTGGGGAAACAAGAGATAGGGTTGATTTCGGACCCCTCCACCAAGGGCCACGAAATTCCCCCCTCTTCCTCCATATATATAGCCCTTAGGGCATCGTTTAGACTTTGGGTTTTGTTTAGATTAAAAGTTCGCCATAGCTGCAACTTCGCGTACTTCGTTTGTGTTCAACGACCAGACAAAGGCGTCACAGAACCCCACCTTGATCAATAAAGCTTTCATCTTATATTCGCAATATGCAGATTGCAATCTCAGTTTCTTGCTTGTTCTTCGTTTGCTCGCAGGAAACAGACCCTCGTGGTCAGGTTGATCGCGCTCCGGCGTGGTCAATAACCTCTCGGAGTTGGTTTAGCGATTGCTAAGGCGCGACGTCCTCGCACGTTCGTAGTCGGATCGTCAAAGTCGACTGCCACCAAAGCGATATCCATCATCTCATCGAAAGACGGGACACCTTTGCCTCTATCACTAGATCACTACTCACTCTCTTCTCTTCTGACCTCTCATCTTTTCTATTCTTTAGGATGGCGGATGCAAGGAACAAGTTTACGCAACCGGATGAAGATGCACCCTTTGGACGCCACTTGAAGGAAGTCACTAGATACCTGAACATAGGAGTACCAAGCTTGACGGGAACCTACAACGCCAGTTTACCTGAAGAAGAGCGCTAGATGATTCAAGTTCAAGTTCCAGGAAGGACGTTCATGCCAGTCACTGAGCCCATAGAATTTTCTTTTGATGCACCAACTTGGAGTCTAGGAAAGAGCATGGCAGCTCACATCACCATGGGACGCATTGGAGAAGTTTACCGCAAGGATCTCAAGGATACTATCTACCAGATTTGTGGGCGCCGAGATGAACACCGGGAGATGATCAGCACCAGAAAGGATAGATCAATTGCAGCTTTTATCCAAGAGTTAAACCAGCACATTCGACGACAGGAGAACTAGATGTGCGCCGACATGATAGATCTGAAGAAGGCTAAGACCAGAATCAAGGAACTGGAGGAAGAACTCAAGGCTACACGTGAAGATTATGAAGAGGAAATTGAAGTATTGGTGGATAAGAATGCCGACCTAACAAAGAAGATTGGAATATTAATGGGAGGCCCGATGCCAGTAGAGGAAGACGAAGAACCCAAGGAGATTAGCCCGGAAGACTACATCATCATCGACGGCACCGACTCGGAAGCAGATAGTAGCGATGATGACTATGTTGATGAAGCTGGAGCAGATATTATGGAGTCAACAACCGTAAAATATTTCTAATAGACCACCTCACAGTAGTAGTAGTCCACCATGTAAATATAGTAGTCCGAGCACTTTTGCGATAGTTAGATCGATTGTATGCCTTTGGTTGATTGATTGAAGTGAATTGTTTGCTTTTGCCTCATGTGCATATGGGTAGTGTTTTCTCTTTAGACCCTCTCTATTCTTATATCTCATCTTTTCTAAACCCTCAGATGCCTCCGAGACATGACCCCGGATTTGCCTTTCCACCGGAGCTCACCCAGTTGATCCGGCAGCAGAACACATTGATGTAGTTGCTAGTCCAGAATCAGAATCAGGGGAACAACAACAACAACCCACCACCACCACTTAGCCCGTTTTCTTAGGATGAATCCGCCGGTGTTTTCCAGTAGCACTGAGCCGATAGTAGCAGATGATTGGCTCCGCAAGACATCTAGGGAGTTGACCACAGCAGGATGCACAGATGCGGAGAAGGTGAAGTTTACCGCACATCAGTTAGAAGGACCCGCAGCATCATGGTGGGAGAATTTCACAGCCACCTTCCCAGTCGACACTGTCACATGGGACCAGTTTCAGCAGGCTTTCCGTACTGCCCATGTTTCAGCAGGAGCTATGGCCATGAAGAAGCGTGAGTTTCGTAACTTGCGCCAAGGAGGACGAACAATTGGCCAGTATGTGGAGGAGTTTAGTAAGCTAGCACGTTATGCCCCAGATGACGTTGCTACGGATGCAGCTAAACAAGAGAAGTTTCTGGAAGGACTGAATGATGAGTTGAGCATGCAGTTGATGGTAGCCACCTTCAACAACTACCAGGAGTTGGTAGATCGTGCTCTTATGATTGAAGGGAAGCAGCAGCAAATTGAGAATCGCAAGAGGAAGTATGGACAAGGAAAGTACAATTCAGGAGCTCAGCAGAAGCCACGTTTTACTCGAAGACCGGGAGGACATTTTTAGCATACCCATGGGGGAGGTAGCTCGCACAATCAAAATGGCACTAAGAATGGTAATGGCAATGGAGGAGGCAATGGCCAGAACCGCAGCAACCCATCAACCCCAGCCAAGAAGGACTTGAGCCAAGTCACTTGCTATAAGTGTTCGAAGCCAGGACATTATGCAAATGAATGTCCTGAAGGCCAAAATGGCAATGGAAGTTCTGGGAAGAAGCCGAACCCTTTCAACAGGGGACAGGTGAACCACGTTAGCGTGGAGGAGGTTGAAGCTCAGCCCGATGCAGTAATAGGTAAGTTTTTGGTTAAGTCATTTACTGCACTCGTTCTTTTTGATACTGGTGCATCGCATTCATACATCTCAAGGGGATTTGTGGATAAGTATAACCTACCAACCCAAGCCCTTAGGTCACCCATGTTAGTAACCTCGCCAGGAGCAGAGTATGTGGCTAGTCTATGGTGTGATCGATTACCATTAAGGATTGGTAACTATGTTTTTCCCTCAGACCTAGTAGTATTGGAATCTCAAGGATTGGATGTGATATTAGGCATGGATTGGTTATCGAAGTATGAAGGGAATATTGAGTGTGCTAGTAAGTCAATTTTGCTTACCACACCAAAAGGGAGAAGGATCAAGTATGTATCCCAGCATGTGCCAAAGAGGACCCAAGTAAATTGCCTAACAGGAGTTGTGTAGGAGGAAGTACCAGTGGTAAGGGATTTCCCTGATGTATTTCGAGAAGAGTTGCCAGGCATGCCACCAGATAGAGATATTGAGTTTTTGATTGAGCTATTGCCAGGCACTGGGCCAATATCAAAGAGACCATATAGGATGCCAGCAATGGATTTGGTGGAAATTAAGAAGCAGATTAAGGAGTTACTGGATAAGGGATATATTCGCCCAAGTTCTTTGCCTTGGGGATCGCCAGTACTTCTAGTGGAGAAGAAGGATGGATCGTTAAGGATGGTTGTTGATTATCGAGGATTGAACGAAGTAACGATCAAGAACAAGTACCCACTACCAATGATCAACGATCTGTTTGATCGATTGCAAGGAGCTAAAGTATTTTCCAAGATCGATTTGCGATCAGGATACCACCAGTTGAAGATTCGAGAACAGGATATTCCGAAGACAGCTTTTACCACCAGGTATGGGCTGTATGAGTATACCGTTATGTCATTTGGTCTGACTAACGCGCCTGCCTATTTTATGAACATGATGAACAAAGTGTTTATGGAGTTTTTGGATAAGTTCGTCGTAGTGTTCATTGACGATATCCTGGTATATTCGAAGAATGAAGAGGAGCATAAGGAGCATTTGCGTTTGGTACTTGGAAAGCTCAGAGAACACCAATTATATGCCAAGTTCAGCAAATGTGAGTTTTGGTTGAAGGAAGTAGGATTCCTCGGACACGTTATATCCGGAGAAGGTATAGCAGTAGATCCCGCTAAAGTTGAAACCATGACCAAGTGGGAAGCCCCAACAACAGTTGGAGAGATCCGGAGTTTTCTTGGACTCGCAGGATACTACCGGAGGTTTATTGAGAATTTCTCAAAGATTGCGAAGCCTATGAAGGAGTTGTTAAAGAAAGATACCAAGTTCATATGGACGGAGGAGTGTGAGGCTAGTTTTCAGGAGTTGAAGAAACGCTTGGTTACCTCACCAGTGTTGATTTTGCCAGACCAGACCAAAGATTATGAGGTGTATTGTGACGCTTCACGTCAAGGACTTGGAGCAGTGCTTATGCAGGGAGAGTTGTTTCATATGCCTCAAGACAACTGAAGCCCCATGAGTTGAATTATGCCACACATGATTTGGAGTTAGCAGTCGTAGTGCATGCATTGAAGACATGGAGACATTTCCTCATTGGAAACCATTGTGAGATGTACACTGATCATAAGAGTTTGAAGTACATTTTCACACAGAAGGAGTTGAATCTCAGACAAAGGAGATGGTTGGAGCTTATCAAAGATTATGATATGAAATTGCACTATCACCCCGGAAAGGCTAATGTAGTAGCTGACGCGTTAAGCCGTAAGAGCCATGTCAATACGTTAATGATTAGAGGGATACCCAAGGAGTTAGCAGAATATCTTCGTGAACTATGTGTGGAAATAGTTCCGAGAGGCTATGTAGCAGCACTAGAGATTCAGTCAACTTTGATGGATAGAATCAGAGAAGCTTAGAAAACTGACAAAGAGATTGCCGCTATAAAGGAGAAACTGGGCAAAGGAAAAGCCAAAGGATTTCGTGAGGATGAGCACGATACCCTATGGTTTGAAGACCGTGTTTACGTGCCCAATAACCCGGAGATCAGGAAGTTGATTTTGCAAGAGGCACACGATTCACCGTATTCAATTCACCCAGGAAATACCAAGATGTATTTGGATTTGTAGGATATTTTCTGGTGGACGGGAATGAAGAAGGATATTGCGGAGTATGTTGCAGTTTGTGATGTATGCCAGAGAGTAAAGGCAGAGCATCAGAAGCCAGCAGGATTGTTACAACCATTGCCGATACCCGAATGGAAGTGGGATAAGTTAGGCATGGATTTTATCACAGGATTGCCCAGGACTCGTTCAGGCTATGACTCAATTTGGGTTGTAGTTGATCGATTGACGAAAGTAGCTCATTTCATCCCAGTAAAGACCACTTACACCAGTGCTAAGTTGGCAAAGATATACATGACCAGAATAGTATGTCTGCATGGAGTTCCGAGGAGTATCGTATCAGATAGAGGAACCCAGTTTACCTCAGAGTTCTGGAAGCAGTTGCACGAAACTTTGGGTACCAGGCTAGAATTCAGTACAGCTTTTCATCCACAGACAGATGGACAGACCGAGAGAGTAAATCAGATTTTGGAGGATATGCTGAGAGCTTGTGCGCTAGATTATGGATCTAGTTGGGACGATAATTTGCCATATGCAGAGTTCTCTTACAACAACAGTTACCAAACCAGTTTGAAGATGGCCCCTTTCGAAGCTTTGTATGGAAGGAGGTGCAGGACACCGCTGTCGTGGGACGAAGTCGGAGACCGCCAGTTATTTGGACCTGACTTGATTAAAGAGTCTGAACAGAAGGTGAAATTGATTCGCGATAGGCTCAAGATAGCCCAGTCCGGACAGAAGAGTTATGCAGATTCTAAACGCAAGGAGACAGTTTACGAAGTCGGAGATAGAGCTTATCTTTGAGTATCTCCACTTCGGGGAACAAAGCGTTTTGGAGTTAAAGGGAAGTTAGCGCCACGATTTGTAGGACCATATCGAGTTTTGGAACGTATGGGAGGAGTGGCCTACAAGTTGGAATTGCCCGAAGGATTGTCAGGAGTACATGATGTGTTCCACGTTTCTCAGTTAAAGAAGTGTCACACGGAGATGGCTGACGTACCGTTGAGTGATACAGTGCCTTTGGAAACTATTCAGTTGGATAACGATTTGACCTACGAGGAGAAACCAGTTAAGATCCTCGAGTTTGCCAGCCAAGTTACTCGTAGCAAGGTTATCAAGTTTTGCAAAGTTCAGTGGAGCCACCACACGGAGGATGAAGCCACCAGGGAGCGAGAGGAAGATTTGCTCAAAGACCACCCTCACCTATTTTCTAGCCAACCCGAATCTCGAGGGCGAGATTCATCTTAAGGGGGGGTAGGTTTGTAACATCCCAAATTTTCAATTTGGAATGTTATACATTAGATCACCATTGCATATCATATTTTATTTTTGCATTTTGGTTGATCCTAGAAAATTCTACGCAACTCAAGGACCCACGGAGAGAGTTGGGGATTTCGTTATTTTCATATTTGAGTTTTCTCAAATTTTGAGAATAGGATCATTTGATTTTATTTATTTTATCATCAATTATTTCTATTACACAAATATGAGAGAGGGAATAAAATGACTTTCCCAAAATAGAGAAATATTGAGGATTTAATAATAAAATCAAACAAGATTTTATTTCGGAGTTTTTCGGTGTTTTATTTGAATTTAGGAAAAATGTGCGTTTTTCAAAATTGCACTTAGGCCCCAAATAAATGTTCACTTTGTCGGGCTTGATTTTAGAAGCCCGGGAAAATTTATTTCAGGATTTTTGGAGTCCGTTTAGTATTTCTTTTTATTTTTTTCCAAGCGGAAATAAATTTTAAAAAAAAGAACCGACCTAACGGGCCGTGTCCGACTAGGACTCTGGCCCGACTAGGCTTTATAAGCCGAGGCCCAGCCCCCAACCCTAGCCGCCCCAGCCCCCAACCCTAGCCGCCGCCCGCCCGCGCCGCCGCCGCCGCTGCCAGCTGCCCGCGCCGCCGCCGTCGCACCACCCCACGCCGCCATCGCCGGACGCCGCCGCCGCCGCCGAGGTTCGCCACCGCACCTCGTTTTTCGTGCCTTCGGTTTAAAAAAACCGATCGATTTTCATCGGTTTAATAGATTCGTTTTTTTAATAGATCGGTTTTTCCGGTTTATTTATTTTAGCGAGCGTTCGTCGTTTTTCTTTTTCTCGGATTAAATCCGCGATTTTTCTGATCGCGATTCCTGATCCGATTTTCATTTTAGTTTAACTTTTCGCTCGTTTATCGGAATCAGGCGATTCAAGCTGATGAGGACATGACTACCTTGGATATGACCAAAAATATTGCATATATGCATATTTGTCAGGTGATTTCTAGTGCAAACTATTCAATAATCTATTTATGTTATCCAGAACAAAAATACTTCACACACTTTTGTGTTTTGTCTAATTGCAGGTGTATGGGACATTTGTACAATCCACATATGAAGATAAGGAAGAAAGAGATGTTTATTTGCTGTCCAAAAAGTTCTCTCACGTCACTTTTGGCCCAAGAGAAGATAGAGTCCAAGTCTCTCACGTTCTGGATTCAGATTCGGACTGCACAGACACACCTGACTCAAAACGGACACAAGTTTTTCATACGGACTCAGAATTGGGTGATTCTTTTTTTGTTGGAAACTAGATTTCGTGCACTTTCCAACCCAATTGGAATCACCTTCAAATTCGTCCGGAGCGTTGAGTTGTGGACGAAACAATCTGATGCTGCAGCAGAATCCGAGTCAAACTACAAGTCCAAAGGTGTTACATCACCTCCACTTGGGCCCATTGGCCTTGTACGACCTAGATTTAGTTTTAGGCTGCCTTGGGACGTCCTCCCACCTCCTTGGCTGCCACCCCTTGCTCCTATATAAGTAGATCCATCTAGTAGCTTTTCCTGGGGATTTGTTTAGTTAAAAGTTAGCCATTGCAACTTCGTGTACTTCGTTTGTGTCCAACGACCAGACCAAGACCGCTTCCGGATCCCCACCATTATCAATACCTCATATATATTTGCAATATTCAGATTGCTTTATCATATTCTTGCTCGTTCTTCGATTGCTTGCAGGAATAGACCTTCGTGGTCAGGCTGACCGTGCTTCCGGCATCGTCAGTAACCTCAGGAGGTTGGTTTAGCGATTGCTAAGGCGCAACGTCGTGCACGTTTGTAGTCGGATCGTCAAAGTCGTCTCCACCAAATCGATAGTTATCATCTCATCGAAAGATCGGGACCCTCGCCTCTATCAAGTGGTATCAGTTTTCAGGTTGCTCGGTGAGAATTTCCAGTTTTCCTAGATTAGATTTATTTTCTTACCTATTGTCCAAGAAAAAGCCACAAAAAAAGAGTTAGATCTATTCATCCTTGGTCCAAGCCAGTCTGAGCCTTGGCAATTTTCTTTTCATTGCTTGCATAGTTGAATTATCGGTTGCATCGTCGTGTCGAGCTGCTGGTCTTAGTGTCTAGGTCGTTTAGAGTTTCGAGTTCTGTTCACATTAGTCACGTCGTCGCTGCATCGTTATCCCTTCCGCTGTCCACCACCCATCCATCAATTTCCTCCACGTGCTACCCACCGTTCATTGTCATAATCATAGTTGAGATCGTTCCCATCTTCGCTTGATCCAATCTACATCTTATCTAGTTTGTTTTGGAAAGAGGGAGATAGAAAAAAAAGATAGAGAAAAAAAACGAGAGAAAAATAAAGTAAAAAAAAAGTCAGAAAAAAAAGAAAGGAAAAGAAAAAAAAAGTGTGAGAAAAAAAAGAGAGGAGAAAAAAAAACAAAATTTGGATCTATCTAGACTCAATCTCGTAGTTGAATTCGGATTGGAATCTGTTTTGTGCACTGTTCAGTAAAACAGGCATAACTTCTTCATATGAAGTCTGTTTTGGCTCTGCGAGTACTCATATGAAAGCTAGCGACGAGCCGCATCTAAATAGTTGTAGAAGCTAGTTCAGTATTTGGCACCTCAACATCAGCTTCTAAATAGGTCTACTGCTATTGTGATCTTCACTTATATCTTGCTGTCCAGAGCTACTTCATATCCTTTATTGATGCTAGTTGTCCTACACGTGACCTCATTAGTGTTCTAGGCTCGCGTCTCTAGTTTGGTCTAGCCTAGGACCAGCACAGTCCCGTCGTTGAGCGTTTATTCAACATTGCATCTCTGAATTGATTATTGCTAATCTTTTGCTACCATATATAGCCAACCCAGCTCCACATATTTCTACACCGTGTATACATACGTTCCCCTGGCAATCGTTTTAGACAATCTTCGGAGTTATTTGACACCGCTGGTTGCCTGTCACCACCTGCCGCATGGTAAGAACTTGTAAGATATTGATATTTGCTTTACTGTGAGCACTTTACAACCACATCCTAGTAGTTCATAGGAACATTATTCTCGAATTTTGGTTCTTGTTTCTACTAATCATGACAGGTTCCAGAGATAGAAGTTCTTGGATGACGGACACATCTTCACCATCACGAGAGTTGGGACAACACACACAAGCATATGGTCAGGTTATCTCTTTACCATCATTTGAGGGTAGATTTAATCCTGCTATTTATCTAGCTTGGGAGCTTGAAGTAGAACAAGTTTTTAGTCACCATGATTTTTCTGAACTTGAGAGAGTACGAGCTACCATTAGAGCATTTACTGGTTTTGCTTTTGTTTGGTGGAGTGTACATTGTAAGAAAAACATTGATAACCAACCCACAACTTGGAAAGTTTTGAAAGCTGTAATGAGACAACAATTTTTTCCTCCTTACTATCGTCGTGAATTGCGTCGCAAATTGGAGCAATTAAAACAAGGCAGTAATACTGTTCATGCTTACTACCAAGAGTTCAAATCTTATATGCATCATTGTGACATAGAAGAATCTGAGGATGATACAATGAATAGATTTTTTGGTGGTTTGAACCATGATATTCAGGCAAGATTTCAGTATATTCCTCGTTGCATTACTGGTATGTATGTCCGTGCTTGTACCTTTGAGAGACAAATACAGGAGGATGCATTGGGTGACTACAACAACTACTATTCCAGTTCATGCTCACCACCGCCGGTTGGTTACTCCACTATTGCACCTACTAGAGCAGCCCCACCTCGGATTGTGAGCGCGATATCATCTCAAGAGTATGGTACATTGTCAACGTCCGTACCTACATCAGCTACATCTCTGCGAGGTAACAGTAAAGGTCTTGATGATATAACTTCACATGAGAATGAAGCATGCCTAGTTAACTTGAATGCATCATGTGTTGAGTTACCTGTTGATTTGAGCACACCACCTATTTTAGAGACTCTTTTTACTGCCATGAATGCGTCATGTGATCAAACAACTGAAATATCAACAATTTTGAGTGCACCCATTGAATTAACTGTTGATGCAAAAGAACCAATGTTTAATCATTTTGATATGACCTCTAATCTTGATGATGATTCTGTGTCCAATGACTTATTGCATGTTTGCTTATTTAAGCATGTTGTAGCATGTAAATTTGATGCAAGTAAGGTTTATTCATCGAAGTTAGGATGGTTTTATGATGAACATTGTCAATCTTTTGAAATGAATAAGAGCTTCACTTATATGTGCAAACTGAGTTGCAATATTTTCATGCCTTCTACTTCTTGTGCTAATTTTTTGGCTTTAGATTTTATGAACTATGCAAGTTACTCATCTATTCATGTGTCATATATGCAAAAATCAAGGGAAGTAAAAATGGATGACATATACATATACAACATGTACACCTTGTCTCTTTTGTTAGCCACATTTCAGATTAACCAATGCCGAGGACGGCTTTATTTTCAAGAAGGGGAGGATGATGAGGACATGACTACCTTGGATATGACCAAAAATATTGCATATATGCATATTTGTCAGGTGATTTCTAGTGCAAACTATTCAATAATCTATTTATGTTATCCAGAACAAAAATACTTCACACACTTTTGTGTTTTGTCTAATTGCAGGTGTATGGGACATTTGTACAATCCACATATGAAGATAAGGAAGAAAGAGATGTTTATTTGCTGTCCAAAAAGTTCTCTCACGTCACTTTTGGCCCAAGAGAAGATAGAGTCCAAGTCTCTCACGTTCTGGATTCAGATTCGGACTGCACAGACACACCTGACTCAAAACGGACACAAGTTTTTCATACGGACTCCGAATTGGGTGATTCTTTTTTGGTTGGAAACTAGATTTCGTGCACTTTCCAACCCAATTGGAGTCACCTTCAAATTCGTCCGGAGCGTTGAGTTGTGTACGAAACAATCTGATGCTGCAGCAGAATCCGAGTCAAACTACAAGTCCAAAGGTGTTACATCACCTCCACTTGGGCCCATTGGCCTTGTACGACCTAGATTTAGTTTTAGGCTGCCTTGGGACGTCCTCCCACCTCCTTGGCCGCCACCCCTTGCTCCTATATAAGTAGATCCATCTAGTAGCTTTTCCTGGGATTTGTTTAGTTAAAAGTTAGCCATTGCAACTTCGTGTACTTCGTTTGTGTCCAACGACCAGACCAAGACCGCTTCCGGATCCCCACCATTATCAACCTCATATATATTTGCAATATTCAGATTGCTTTATCATATTCTTGCTCGTTCTTCGATTGCTTGCAGGAATAGACCTTCGTGGTCAGGCTGACCGTGCTTCCGGCATCGTCAGTAACCTCAGGAGGTTGGTTTAGCGATTGCTAAGGCGCAACGTCGTGCACGTTTGTAGTCGGATCGTCAAAGTCGTCTCCACCAAATCGATAGTTATCATCTCATCGAAAGATCGGGACCCTCGCCTCTATCACAAGCACCTAGAGTTTCATCTCGAAACCCTCTATCCGTTTAACCAACTTAAACAAGATTTTGCTACTGTAAAAATTTGCCCTAGATCCAGATTACTAGAACGAAGTTGTTTTCTTCCGCCGTTTGATTTCCGTTGCTTCGTTCGATTTGATTCTTTTTGCCAACCGGAGTTCTTATGTTGAACCTTCTGGTTAGATCTCTTATTTGAGTTTTACCTGTGCATTACTTGAGTACTTATTGTATGCTTGTTTGTTTGTCTGCGATCGAGTATCCGGAGTGCGCCGCCTGTTACTTCGAATCGCTAGGTTTCCCGGATCATCAGCAAGGCAAGTAACACTTTCATCATAGCTTTTCTACTATCCAGTTTTATTGCATTAGATCAATCCTCACACATTGCATGATTAGGATCTAATTAAATTGTGGGATGGGAAGTAGATGAGGTAGTACCTATTACCTGTTTATTATCATACCTTTGGGAGTTACTTCTACGTTTGCTTATTATGCCATGCTATGCTAGTAGACGTGGATTGGGTGAGTGATATCCATGACAGATGTGAGATTGATAATTAATGGTTTATCTAAGGTGGCAACTTAAACACACATCTGGGTGGATTGAGGCACCAGGGTATTCCAGGACTTGCCTGTTTTCTTTTGGACCGCCACCCAGGCTCAAAGGGATCATGAGACTATTCATACTAGAAACTTTCGTGTGCAGCCACAAGCTATTATGGGCTCTAGCATAGTTGACTAAATTGTGCGAACTCTTACAGTGGTAGACTAGCAGATGTAGGGGATGTAGGTGGTACGGTGATGAGGACATCAATACAATTGTTACACCCACAGCCCCTGCTGCTATACATACTGGACCAATTACTAGAGCTCGTGCACGCCAACTAAATTATCAGGTACTTTCGTTTCTTGGTAATGATTCTAATGTTCATGAGAATATGATGCTGCCTAAATTGGATACATTTGTTTTGCTTACAAATGAAGGGCCTAGCTTGGAGAAGGATGAACATTGGAGCAAGAACAAGCATGGAGATGATGGCATGCGCAAGGGGAACAAGAACGGAGTTACAAGTGATGATTTCAGGACTTTGAAGCCACCATAATGTGTGCATGAAGCCTTGGACGAAATATACAAGATGCCACTTCATAAATTTCGTCCCGAGGCTATTTTAGATGCTGCGTCACCTTATTATTGGGCCAGGCCCATGTAATTTCGAAATACATAAGTATAGGCTATTTTTAGAGTCCGTATGTGTGGGGAAACAAGAGATAGGGTTGATTTCGGACCCCTCCACCAAGGGCCACGAAATTCCCCCCTCTTCCTCCATATATACAGCCCTTAGGGCATCGTTTAGACTTTGGGTTTTGTTTAGATTAAAAGTTCGCCATAGCTGCAACTTCGCGTACTTCGTTTGTGTTCAACGACCAGACAAAGGCGTCACAGAACCCCACCTTGATCAATAAAGCTTTCATCTTATATTCGCAATATCCAGATTGCAATCTTAGTTTCTTGCTTGTTCTTCGTTTGCTCGCAGGAAGCAGACCCTCGTGGTCAGGTTGATCGTGCTCCGGCGTGGTCAATAACCTCTCGGAGTTGGTTTAGCGATAGCTAAGGCGCGACGTCCTCGCACGTTCGTAGTCGGATCGTCAAAGTCGACTTCCACCAAAGCGAAATCCACCATCTCATCGAAAGACGGGACACCTTTGCCTCTATCATACTTGGGAGTTAGAAACTGAACAACGATTTACATGTTTACAATATCCTGAGGAGAGACGAGTTGCTGCTGCTGTTTGTGCTTTCACTAGTTTTGCATGTGTATGGTGGTCTGAACATTGTAGATTATATCCTATTCCAACTACTTGGGCTGCTTTGAAAACTGCTATGCGTACGCGTTGGGTTCCACCATATTATCAACGTGAATTGCTTCAAAAATTGCAGCGTTTAAGACAAGGGAAAAATTCTGTAGAAGAATATTATCAGGAATTACAAACTGGCATGATTAGATGTGGTATTGTTGAGGAGAATGAAGCTATGCTTGCACGTTTTCTGGGTGGATTAAATAGAGAGATTCAGACCATTCTAGACTATAAGGAGTATACTAATATCACTTGTTTATTCCATCTTGCTTGTAAAGCTGAACGTGAAGTGCAGGATCGACAAGCATTGGGGCGAACTAACTTTTCTGCAGGCCGACCTTCATCATGGACACCACGTGCATCTTCTACTTCAACTGCACCAGCACCTCCATCCGGTGCCACCTCCAGCCGTGATACAAGAAAACAGGCACAACCACCATTATCTGTCAAGAGCGCACCTGCGGGGCCTGCACAGCGTTCTTCTTCTTCCATGGCATCAACAGGGCACACAAGTGATATTATTTGTCGTCGTTGTAAGGGAGGAGGTCATTATGCGAGGGAATGCAAATCTCCGCGTGTGATGATTGCTACCGCGGATGGTGGATATGAGTCCGCTAGTGACTATGATGAGGAGACATTGGCTCTTATTACACGTGAAGAACATGGTGGAGATGATTCTGATCATGAGACGCAATACATGGCTCCTGAAGACGCTGACAGGTATGTATGTTTAGTTGCTCAACGTGTTTTGAGTGTGCAGGTCACACAAGCTGAGCAAAATCAGAGGCACAATTTGTTCCATACCAAGGGAGTTGTGAAGGAATGTTCTGTGCGCGTCATAATAGACGGAGGGAGCTGCAACAACTTGGCTAGCATGGAGATGGTGGAGAAGCTTTCTCTCACCACAAGACCACATCCACATCCTTACTACATCCAATGGTTCAACAACAGCGGCAAGGTTAAGGTAACACGTACTGTTCGTGTGCATTTTAGTATCTCTACATATGCTGATTATGTTGATTGTGATGTGGTACCTATGCAAGCATGTTCCTTATTACTTGGTAGACCATGGCAATTTGATAAAAATTCTGTACACCATGGTAGAAACAATCACTATACTCTTGTTGATGAGGACATCAATACAATTGTTACACCCACAGCCCCTGCTGCTATACATACTGGACCAATTACTAGAGCTCGTGCACGCCAACTAAATTACCAGGTACTTTCGTTTCTTGGTAATGATTCTAATGTTCATGAGAATATGATGCTGCCTAAATTGGATACATTTGTTTTGCTTACAAATGAAGGGCCTAGCTTGGAGAAGGATGAACATTGGAGCAAGAACAAGCATGGAGATGATGGCATGCGCAAGGGAAACAAGAACGGAGTTACAAGTGATGATTTCAGGACTTTGAAGCCACCATAATGGGTGCATGAAGCCTTGGACGAAATATACAAGATGCCACTTCATAAATTTCGTCCCGAGGATCTTTTAGGTGCTGCGTCACTTTATTATTGGGCCAGGCCCATGTAATTTCGAAATACATAAGTATAGGCTATTTTTAGAGTCCGTATGTGTGGGGAAACAAGAGATAGGGTTGATTTCGGACTCCTCCACCAAGGGCCACGAAATTCCCCCCTCTTCCTCCATATATACAGCCCTTAGGGCATCGTTTAGACTTTGGGTTTTGTTTAGATTAAAAGTTCGCCATAGCTGCAACTTCGCGTACTTCGTTTGTGTTCAACGACCAGACAAAGGCGTCACAGAACCCCACCTTGATCAATAAAGCTTTCATCTTATATTCGCAATATCCAGATTGCAATCTCAGTTTCTTGCTTGTTCTTCGTTTGCTCGCAGGAAACAGACCCTCGTGGTCAGGTTGATCGTGCTCCGGCGTGGTCAATAACCTCTCGGAGTTGGTTTAGCGATTGCTAAGGCGCGACGTCCTCGCACGTTCGTAGTCGAATCGTCAAAGTCGACTTCCACCAAAGCGAAATCCACCATCTCATCGAAAGACGGGACACCTTTGCCTCTATCAAGTGGTATCAGATTTCCAGGTTGCTCGGTGAGATTTTACAGTTTTTCGTAGTTTAGATCGAGTCTGTTCTTCATACCTACAGTCCACGAAAAAGCCACAAAAAAAATTAGGGTTAGTTCATCATATCCGAACCAATCTGAGCCTTTGCATAATCTTTTTAGGGTTTTGCTTTGTTGAATTTGCGGTTGCATCGTCGTGTCTAGTTGCTGGTCTTAGAGTCTAGTCTTTTAGAGTTTCGAGTTCTGGTCATTAGTTGTCACGCCGCCGCCGCACCATCATCATCGCCCCTGCCATCTACCACCACCGCTCCGAATCCGTATCCATATACCACCACCAATCCGTGTCCATATACCACCACCGATCCATATCCATATACTACCACCGCTACCACCACCGCTGCCATATACCACCACCATATATCCACCACCAATCCGAGTTCCTTGCTTATTAAGGTTGTTTTCGAGATCCATCTAGTTTCCGATTCGTGTTTCCTTGCCGGAGTAGGTTTCGGAAAAAAAAAGAGTCGGGTAGCCACGCTCCGTTTAGGCCCAAAATTTTTCGAAAACGCATTTTTCGAAAAAATTTCTGGCTATCCTATTTTTAGGTGTTTCTGAGTGTTTTGAGACAGGTGCCATTATAGGAAGTTTTTTTTGACCCGTTTCCAGTTTTTGGGTCCGGGCAGTCGAAAAAAAAAAAATTGGTCGAAAAATTTCGTGCCCATCCTGTCAGTTTGAGCTAGGAAGAGTTTTGAGACACTCGCCATTATAGTGATTTTTCGCAAAAAAAAAACAGCGCAAAAAAAAAGAGCGCAAAAAAAAAAGGGCGACAAAAAAAATTCAGAGTGTGCTTTTCCCTTGTTTACGTGCCGCGCCGTGATTTTGTTGGTGTTCTAGGCTCGCGTCTCTAGCACAGTCTAGCCTAGGACCAGCACAGTACCGTCGTTGAGCGTTTATTCAACTTTGCATCTCTGAATTGATTATTGCTGATCCTTTTTGCTACCATAGTATAAGCCTTCCCAGCTCCACATACATCTACGTCGTGCGTTTGACTCTCCCTGGTAATCGCTCTATCCAAGCTTTGAGAGTTTTGACTACAACGGTTGTCGATCACCGCCTGTTGCTGGGTAAGAACTGGTAAGAATTTGAGTTTTGCTTGACGGATTTGTGACACCCACCACCACCACTTGTTCGTAGTCTGTAGGATCATATTCTTGTGTGTTTCTATTGCTGCTAACCATGCCAGGATCACAAGCCGACGAGATTGACTGGGAGAATTTATCGAACAAGGAGCTTCATGATAAGTTTCAGCAAATGATGACTGAACAGGTGCAAGATGTGCTGAACAATTTTGAAGAGGCCATGGAGAAGATCACTGGCCTTGAGAAGACGTTCGAAACAAAGCTCGATAACAGATTTAATGAATTGCTCGCGCGTCTTCCACCACCACCACCCGCTGCACCTAACGCACCTCTCCAACAACAACAACAACGTCTACCTCCACGTCGCGAAATAGACCTTCGCCGAGCGAGCCGTGTTCCTCTTCCGTTTGGCCAAACTGTTGGTGCTGCTGTTGATACTTCTGTGGCTCCTGCTACTGCTGTTGCTCGTACCCAGGAGGATGATGAGTATGCGGGCGATTATGAGGATGAGGTTGATCAAAATCAGATCTACGAGCAGCCACCAGCACCACCACCAGCAGGTCGACCTCAGGTATATATTCGTAATGGTAGGCCTGCACCACCACCTCAGGTACGAGATGATGTCCATATTCCTAAACTGAAATTGAATATTCCACCATTTGAGGGTAGATATGTTCCTGATATATATCTTACTTGGGAGTTAGAAACTGAACAACGATTTACATGTTTACAATATCCTGAGGAGAGACGAGTTGCTGCTGCTGTTTGTGCTTTCACTAGTTTTGCATGTGTATGGTGGTCTGAACATTGTAGATTGTATCCTATTCCAACTACTTGGGCCGCTTTGAAAACTGCTATGCGTAGGCGTTGGGTTCCACCATATTATCAACGTGAATTGCTTCAAAAATTACAGCGCTTAAGACAAGGAAAAAATTCTGTAGAAGAATATTATCAGGAATTACAAACTGGCATGATTAGATGTGGTATTGTTGAGGAGAATGAAGCTATGCTTGCACGTTTTCTGGGTGGATTAAATAGAGAGATTCAGACCATTCTAGACTATAAGGAGTATACTAATATCACTCGTTTATTCCATCTTGCTTGTAAAGCTGAACATGAAGTGCAGGATCGACAAGCATTGGGGCGAACTAACTTTTCTGCAGGCCGACCTTCATCATGGACACCACGTGCATCTTCTACTTCAACTGCACCAGCACCTCCATCCGGTGCCACCTCCAGCCGTGATACAAGAAAACAGGCACAACCACCATTATCTGTCAAGAGCGCACCTGCGGGGCCTGCACAGCGTTCTTCTTCTTCCATGGCATCAACAGGGCACACAAGTGATATTATTTGTCGTCGTTGTAAGGGAGGAGGTCATTATGCGAGGGAATGCAAATCTCCGCGTGTGATGATTGCTACCGCGGATGGTGGATATGAGTCCGCTAGTGACTATGATGAGGAGACATTGGCTCTTATTACACGTGAAGAACATGGTGGAGATGATTCTGATCATGAGACGCAATACATGGCTCCTGAAGACGCTGACAGGTATGTATGTTTAGTTGCTCAACGTGTTTTGAGTGTGCAGGTCACACAAGCTGAGCAAAATCAGAGGCACAATTTGTTCCATACCAAGGGAGTTGTGAAGGAATGTTCTGTGCGCGTCATAATAGACGGAGGGAGCTGCAACAACTTGGCTAGCATGGAGATGGTGGAGAAGCTTTCTCTCACCACAAGACCACATCCACATCCTTACTACATCCAATGGTTCAACAACAGCGGCAAGGTTAAGGTAACACGTACTGTTCGTGTGCATTTTAGTATCTCTACATATGCTGATTATGTTGATTGTGATGTGGTACCTATGCAAGCATGTTCCTTATTACTTGGTAGACCATGGCAATTTGATAAAAATTCTGTACACCATGGTAGAAACACTCACTATACTCTTGTTCATAAGGATAAAAATATTACTTTGCTTCCTATGACTCCTGATTCCATTTTGAAAGATGATATTAATAGAGCTAATAAAGCACAACAGGAGAAGAATAAGAGTGAAAATCAGATTGTGGCAAAAGAATTTGAGCAACAAATGAAGCCTAATAATAAACCATCTAGTGTTGCTTCTGAAATTAAATTGAAAAGTGCATGTTTATTTGCCACCAAATCTGATATTGATGAGCTAGATTTCAGCAAATCTGTTTGCTATGCTTTTGTGTGCAAAGAGGCATTATTTTCATTCGAGGACGTGCCTTCCTCTTTGCCTCCTGCTGTCACTAACATTTTGCAGGAGTTCGCTGACGTCTTTCCACAAGACGTGCCACCGGGATTACCGCCTATTCGAGGGATTGAGCATCAGATTGACTTAATTCCCGGTGCTTCACTGCCAAACCGTGCACCATACCGTACCAATCCAGAGGAGACGAAGGAGATTATGCGTCAAGTACAAGAGCTTCTCGACAAAGGTTATATACGCGAATCCCTTAGTGATAGAGGCAAAGGTGTCCCGTCTTTCGATGAGATGGTGGATTTCGCTTTGGTGGAAGTCGACTTTGACGATCCGACTACGAACGTGCGAGGACGTCGCGCCTTAGCAATCGCTAAACCAACTCTGAGAGGTTATTGACCACGCCGGAGCACGATCAACCTGACCACGAGGGTCTGTTTCCTGCGAGCAAACGAAGAACAAGCAAGAAACTAAGATTGCAATCTGGATATTGCGAATATAAGATGAAAGCTTTATTGATCAAGGTGGGGTTCTGTGACGCCTTTGTCTGGTCGTTGAACACAAACGAAGTACGCGAAGTTGCAGCTATGGCGAACTTTTAATCTAAACAAAACCCAAAGTCTAAACGATGCCCTAAGGGCTGTATATATGGAGGAAGAGGGGGGAATTTCGTGGCCCTTGGTGGAGGGGTCCGAAATCAACCCTATCTCTTGTTTCCCCACACATACGGACTCTAAAAATAGCCTATACTTATGTATTTCGAAATTACATGGGCCTGGCCCAATAATAAGGTGACGCAACACCTAAAATAGCCTCGGGACGAAATTTATGAAGTGGCATCTTGTATATTTCGTCCAAGGCTTCATGCACACATTATGGTGGCTTCAAAGTCCTGAAATCATCACTTGAAACTCCGTTCTTGTTCTTGCTCCAATGTTCATCCTTCTCCAAGCTAGGCCCTTCATTTGTAAGCAAAACAAATGTATCCAATTTAGGCAGCATCATATTCTCATGAACATTAGAATCATTACCAAGAAACGAAAGTACCTGATAATTTAGTTGGCGTGCACGAGCTCTAGTAATTGGTCCAGTATGTATAGCAGCAGGGGCTGTGGGTGTAACAATTGTATTGATGTCCTCATCATCCTCCCCTTCTTGAAATGAAGTCGTCCTCGACGGAAGTTCATCTTCCTCACCCAAATAAGGCTTCAAATCTGCAATGTTAAAAGTGGGACTAACCCCAAAATCTGCAGGCAGCTCAAGTTTATATGCATTATCATTTATTTTCTCTAACACCTTAAAGGGACCATCAGCACGTGGCATTAACTTTGATTTGCGCAAATCAGGAAATGTATCCTTACGCAAATGTAACCAAACAAGATCTCCAGGTGCAAACACAACATGTTTTCTACCTTTATCTCCAGCAAGTTTATATTTAGCATTCATGCGCTCAATGTTTTCCTTAGTTAACTCATGCATTTTTAAAATCAATTCAGCACGTTGTTTAGCATCAAAATTAACCTTCTCCGAAGATGGAAGAGGCAACAAATCAATAGGTGCACGAGGTAGGAAACCATACACAACTTCAAAAGGGCACATCTTAGTAGTAGAATGCAATGAACGATTATAAGCAAATTCAATATGAGGCAAGCATTCCTCCCACATTTTCTTATTATTCTTCAAAACAGCCCTAAGCATAGTAGACAACGTTCTATTGACTACTTCAGTTTGTCCATCAGTTTGGGGGTGACAAGTAGTACTAAAAAGCAGTTTAGTCCCCAACTTAGCCCATAAACATCTCCAAAAGTGGCTAAGAAATTTAGTATCACGATCTGAAACAATAGTATTTGGCACACCATGCAAGCGAATAATTTCACGAAAGAACAAATCAGCAACATTAACAGCATCATCGCTTTTATGACATGGTATAAAGTGTGCCATTTTCGAGAATCTATCCACGACAACAAATATGCTATCTGATGAGGACATCAATACAATTGTTACACCCACAGCCCCTGCTGCTATACATACTGGACCAATTACTAGAGCTCGTGCACGCCAACTAAATTACCAGGTACTTTCGTTTCTTGGTAATGATTCTAATGTTCATGAGAATATGATGCTGCCTAAATTGGATACATTTGTTTTGCTTACAAATGAAGGGCCTAGCTTGGAGAAGGATGAACATTGGAGCAAGAACAAGCATGGAGATGATGGCATGCGCAAGGGGAACAAGAACGGAGTTACAAGTGATGATTTCAGGACTTTGAAGCCACCATAATGGGTGCATGAAGCCTTGGACGAAATATACAAGATGTCACTTCATAAATTTCGTCCCAAGGCTATTTTAGGTGCTGCGTCACCTTATTATTGGGCCAGGCCCATGTAATTTCGAAATACATAAGTATAGGCTATTTTTAGAGTCCGTATGTGTGGGGAAACAAGAGATAGGGTTGATTTCGGACCCCTCCACCAAGGGCCACGAAATTCCCCCCTCTTCCTCCATATATACAGCCCTTAGGGCATCGTTTAGACTTTGGGTTTTGTTTAGATTAAAAGTTCGCCATAGCTGCAACTTCGCGTACTTCGTTTGTGTTCAACGACCAGACAAAGGCGTCACAGAACCCCACCTTGATCAATAAAGCTTTCATCTTATATTCGCAATATCCAGATTGCAATCTCAGTTTCTTGCTTGTTCTTCGTTTGCTCGCAGGAAACAGACCCTCGTGGTCAGGTTGATCGTGCTCCGGCTTGGTCAATAACCTCTCGGAGTTGGTTTAGCGATTGCTAAGGCGCGACATCCTCGCACGTTCGTAGTCGGATCGTCAAAGTTGACTTCCACCAAAGCGAAATCCACCATCTCACCGAAAGACGGGACACCTTTGCCTCTATCATACGGTCTACCCGATCGTAAGGTGCTAGCGCTTCTGAAAGACTATGTCTCGGTCATCCGTCTTCTCAAACACCATGTAGTGCGAGAAAACAAACGGAGGCGATCAAGTCTTGTGGGGAAAAGTGCGCAAACCTTTGCAGAGTGTAACAAACTAATCATGGTTAGCCGTGTCCCCGGTTATGGACATCTTGAGTATCTAGTACTTGGATTATCATGTGAATCTCAACATGTTACTCTAAATTAATTTTGTTGGGTTATGTTTAATGATGATGCTTAATTAGGATTGAGAATGCTGTCAACCATTCTCAATGTTTAACAACCACCTTGATAGTAATTAAAATTTTATTCCTTTGAAGTAGGGAAAAATTGGCTTTACGCAAAACTGTAACCATAGAGCTTTCCACCAGCCAAATATGCATATAGTATAGCTGTTTCATTCCATTACTCTCTATGTGTTACCTTGCCAGCATATTCCATGTGCTGACCCGTTTTCGGGCTGCAACGTTAATGTTGCAGACTTTTCAGATGACGATTAAGGAGTTTTTAGGTCGTGGTTCTATACTCAGTGATGCCGTTGGAGTTGATGGACTCACTTATCTTCCAAGCCTTCCGCTGTTATCGTTATTAGATGGCCTTAAGCCATATTTATTGTAATAAGTTCTCTTTTGAGACATTCGATGTATTAAGTGTGTGATTGCTACTCTGCTATAAATCCTCCGAGTACTATATGGTGTCAGCATTACTGATCCAGGGATGACACCGGAGCACAGAGATCAGACTGTCTGAGGTCTGGTCGCTACATCCGTGATGATGTTTTCTTTACCCTTCATGTACTTGAATACATAGGGAAAAGACTCAATGAATTCACTCCATTTAGCATGACACTTGTTCAACTTAGTTTGACCCTTGAGATACTTGAGGGTCTCATGATCGGTATGAATGATAAACTCATGGGGACGAAGGTAATGTTCCCATTCATGTAAAACGCGGACTAAAGCATATAGCTCTTTGTCATAGATGGGATAGTTGAGTTGCGCTTCGGAAAGTTTCTCACTAAAGTAAGCTATGGGGCGCTTCTCTTGCGTTAACACACCTCCTATGCCATTACCACTAGCATCGCAATGAATCTCAAAAGGCTTGTCGAAGTTGGGTAAAGCAAGCACGGGAGCATGAGTAAGCAAATTCTTAAGCTCATTGAATGCGATATCTTGGGATGGTCCCCAAACAAAAGGCGCATTCTTCTTGCTCAAAGCATGCAAAGGCGAAGCAATGGTGCTAAAATCCTTCACAAAGCAACGATAGAAACCCGCAAGACCAAGGAAACTACGCACTTGATGCAAGTTGGTTGGTTGCGGCCAAGTCTTAATAGCATTGATCTTGGACTCATCTACATGAACACCCTTAGAAGAGACAACAAACCCTAAGAAAACGAGCTTATCAACACCAAAAAGGCATTTCTCCATATTAGCATAGAGACGCTCTTTCCGAAGAGTTTGCAAAACGGTGTGGACATGGGTGACATGCTCTTGGATAGATTTGCTAAACACAAGAATGTCATCGAAGTAAACCACAACAAATATACCAATGTAAGGGTGAAAGACATGATTGATAAGGCGCATAAAAGTGCCCGATGCTTCCGAGAGACCCATAGGCATGACTAACCACTCATACAAACTGATAGAGGCAAAGGTGTCCCGTCTTTCGATGAGATGATGGATATCGCTTTGGTGGCAGTCGACTTTGACGATCCGACTACGAACGTGCGAGGACGTCGCGCCTTAGCAATCGCTAAACCAACTCCGAAAGGTTATTGACCACGCCGGAGCACGATCAACCTGACCACGAGGGTCTGTTTCCTGCGAGCAAACGAAGAACAAGCAAGAAACTCAGATTGCAATCTGGATATTGCGAATATAAGATGAAAGCTTTATTGATCAAGGTGGGGTTCTGTGACGCCTTTGTCTGGTCGTTGAACACAAACGAAGTACGCGAAGTTGCAGCTATGGCGAACTTTTAATCTAAACAAAACCCAAAGTCTAAACGGTGCCCTAAGGGCTGTATATATGGAGGAAGAGAGGGGGAATTTCGTGGCCCTTGGTGGAGGGGTCCGAAATCAACCCTATCTCTTGTTTCCCCACACATACGGACTCTAAAAATAGCCTATACTTATGTATTTCGAAATTACATGGGCCAGGCCCAATAAAAAGGTGACGCAGCACCTATAATAGCCTCTGGACAAAATTTATGAAGTGACATCTTGTATATTTCGTCCAAGGCTTCATGCACTTGTTATGGAGGCTTCAAAGACCTGAAATCATCACTTGTAACTCTGTTCTTGTTCCCCTTGCGCATGCCATCATCTCCATGCTTGTTCTTGCTCCAATGTTCATCCTTCTCCAAGCTAGGCCCTTCATTTGTAAGCAAAACAAATGTATCCAATTTAGGCAGCATCATATTCTCATGAACATTAGAATCATTACCAAGAAACGAAAGTACCTGGTAATTTAGTTGGCGTGCGCGAGCTCTAGTAATTGGTCCAGTATGTATAGCAGCAGGGGCTGTGGGTGTAACAATGGTATTGATGTCCTCATCATTATGTCATTAAACACAAGAAGGGAAAAGAAAATGTTATTGCTGATGCTTTGTCTCGTCGCTATACTATGCTTTCACAACTTGACTTCAAAATATTTGGTTTGGAGACCATCAAAGATCAATATGTGCATGATGCTGATTTTAAAGATGTAATGCATAATTGTAAAGAAGGAAGAATGTGGAACAAGTTTGTTGTTAACGATGGATTTGTGTTTCGTGCTAACAAGCTATGCATTCCAGCTAGCTCCGTTCGTCTTTTGTTGTTGCAGGAGGCGCATGGAGGAGGATTAATGGGACACTTCATAATGGGTGCATGAAGCCTTGGACGAAATATACAAGATGCCACTTCATAAATTTCGTCCTGAGGCTATTTTAGGTGCTGCGTCACCTTATTATTGGGCCAGGCCCATGTAATTTCGAAATACATAAGTATAGGCTATTTTTAGAGTCCGTATGTGTGGGGAAACAAGAGATAGGGTTGATTTCGGACCCCTCCACCAAGGGCCACGAAATTCCCCCCCTCTTCCTCCATATATACAGCCCTTAGGGCATCGTTTAGACTTTGGGTTTTGTTTAGATTAAAAGTTCGCCATAGCTGCAACTTCGCGTACTTCGTTTGTGTTCAACGACCAGACAAAGGCGTCACAGAACCCCACCTTGATCAATAAAGCTTTCATCTTATATTCGCAATATCCAGATTGCAATCTCAGTTTCTTGCTTGTTCTTCGTTTGCTCGCAGGAAACAGACCCTCGTGGTCAGGTTGATCGTGCTCTGGCGTGGTCAATAACCTCTCGGAGTTGGTTTAGCGATTGCTAAGGCGCGACGTCCTCGCACGTTCGTAGTCAGATCGTCAAAGTCGACTTCCACCAAAGCGATATCCATCATCTCATCGAAAGACGGGACACCTTAGCCTCTATCAAGTGGTATCAGATTTCCAGGTTGCTCGGTGAGATTTTACAGTTTTTCGTAGTTTAGATCGAGTCTGTTCTTCATACCTACAGTCCACGAAAAAGCCACAAAAAAAATTAGGGTTAGTTCATCATATCCGAACCAATCTGAGCCTTTGCATAATCTTTTTAGGGTTTTGCTTTGTTGAATTTGCGGTTGCATCGTCGTGTCTAGTTGCTGGTCTTAGAGTCTAGTCTTTTAGAGTTTCGAGTTCTGGTCATAAGTTGTCACGCCGCCGCCGCACCATCATCATCACCGCTGCCATCTACCACCACCGCTTATCCGCCACCGCTTCGAATCCATATCCATATACCACCACAGCTGTCATATACCACCACCGCTGCCATCTACCACCATATATCCACCACCAATCCGAGTTCTTGTCATATTAGGTTTGTTTTCGAGATCCATCTAGATTCCGATTCGTGTTTCCTTGCCGGAGTAGGTTTCGGAAAAAAAAAAGAGTCGGGTAGCCACGCTCCGTTTAGGCCCAAAATTTTTCGAAAACGCATTTTTCGAAAAAATTTCTGGCTATCCTATTTTTAGGTGTTTCTGAGTGTTTTGAGACAGGTGCCATTATAGGAAGTTTTTTTTGACCCGTTTCCAGTTTTTGGGTCCGGGCAGTCAAAAAAAAAATTGGTCAAAAAAATTTCGTGCCCATCCTGTCAGTTTGAGCTAAGAAGAGTTTTGAGACACTCGCCATTATAGTGATTTTTCGCAAAAAAAAAAGCAGCGCAAAAAAAAAAGAGCGCAAAAAAAAAGAGCGAAAAAAAAATTCCAGAGTGTGCTTTTCCCTTGTTTACGTGCCGCGCCGTGATTTTGTTAGTGTTCTAGGCTCGCGTCTCTAGCACAGTCTAGCCTAGGACCAGCACAGTACCGTCGTTGAGCGTTTATTCAACTTTGCATCTCTGAATTGATTATTGCTGACCCTTTTTGCTATCATATTATAAGCCTTCCCAGCTCCACATACATCTACGTCGTGCGTTTGACTCTCCCTGGTAATCGCTCTATCCAAGCTTTGAGAGTTTTTGACTACAACGGTTGCCGATCACCGCCTGCTGCTGGGTAAGAACTGGTAAGAATTTGAGATTTGCTTGACGGATTTGTGACACCCACCACCACCACTTGTTCGTAGTCTGTAGGATCATATTCTTGTGTGTTTCTATTGCTGCTAACCATGCCAGGATCACAAGCCGACGAGATTGACTGGGAGAATTTATCGAACAAGGAGCTTCATGATAAGTTTCAGCAAATGATGACTGAACAGGTGCAAGATGTGCTGAACAATTTTGAAGAGGCCATGGAGAAGATCACTGGCTTTGAGAAGACGTTCGAAACAAAGCTCGATAACAAGTTTAATGAATTGCTCGCGCGTCTTCCACCACCACCACCCGTTGCACCTAACGCACCTCTCCAACAACAACAACAACGACTACCTCCACGTCGCGAAGCAGACCTCCGCCGAGCAAGCCGTGTTCCTCTTGCGTTTGGCCAAACTATTGGTGCTGCTGTTGATACTTCTGTGGCTCCTGCTGCTGATGCGGAGGAGGATGATTATGTGAGAGATTATGAGGATGAGGTTGATCAAAATCAACACTACGTGCAGCCACCTGTACCACCACCAGCAGGTCGACCTCAGGTATATATTCGTAATGGTAGGCCTGCACCATCACCTCAGGTACGAGATGATGTCCATATTCCTAAACTGAAATTGAATATTCCACCATTTGAGGGTAGATATGTTCCTGATATATATCTTACTTGGGAGTTAGAAACTGAACAACGATTTACATGTTTACAATATCCTGAGGAGAGACGAGTTGCTGCTGCTGTTTGTGCTTTCACTAGTTTTGCATGTGTATGGTGGTCTGAACATTGTAGATTGTATCCTATTCCAACTACTTGGGCTGCTTTGAAAACTGCTATGCGTACGCGTTGGGTTCCACCATATTATCAACGTGAATTGCTTCAAAAATTGCAGCGTTTAAGACAAGGAAAAAATTCTGTAGAAGAATATTATCAGGAATTACAAACTGGCATGATTAGATGTGGTATTGTTGAGGAGAATGAAGCTATGCTTGCACGTTTTCTGGGTGGATTAAATAGAGAGATTTAGACCATTTTAGACTATAAGGAGTATACTAATATCACTCGTTTATTCCATCTTGCTTGTAAAGCTGAACGTGAAGTGCAGGATCGACAAGCATTGGGGCGAACTAACTTTTCTGCAGGCCGACCATCATCATGGACACCACGTGCATCTTCTACTTCAACTGCACCAGCACCTCCATCCGGTGCCACCTCCAGCCGTGATACAAGAAAACAGGCACAACCACCATTATCTTCCAAGAGCGCACCTGCGGGTCCTGCACAGCGTTCTTCTTCTTCCATGGCATCAACAGGGCACACAAGTGATATTATTTGTCGTCGTTGTAAGGGAGGAGGTCATTATGCGAGGGAATGCAAATCTCCGCGTGTGATGATTGCTACCGCGGATGGTGGATATGAGTCCTCTAGTGACTATGATGAGGAGACATTGGCTCTTATTACACGTGAAGAACATGGTGGAGATGATTCTGATCATGAGACGCAATACATGGCTCCTGAAGACGCTGACAGGTATGAATGTTTAGTTGCTCAACGTGTTTTGAGTGTGCAGGTCACACAAGCTGAGCAAAATCAGAGGCACAATTTGTTCCATACCAAGGGAGTTGTGAAGGAACGTTCTGTGCGCGTCATAATAGACGGAGGGAGCTGCAACAACTTGGCTAGCATGGAGATGGTGGAGAAGCTTTCTCTCACCACAAGACCACATCCACATCCTTACTACATCCAATGGTTCAACAACAGCGGCAAGGTTAAGGTAACACGTACTGTTCGTGTGCATTTTAGTATCTCTACATATGCTGATTATGTTGATTGTGATGTGGTACCTATGCAAGCATGTTCCTTATTACTTGGTAGACCATGGGAATTTGATAAAAATTCTGTACACCATGGTAGAAACAATCACTATACTCTTGTTCATAAGGATAAAAATATTACTTTGCTTCCTATGACTCCTGATTCCATTTTGAAAGATGATATTAATAGAGCTAATAAAGCAAAACAGGAGACGAATAAGAGTGAAAATCAGATTGTGGCAAAAGAATTTGAGCTACAAATGAAGCCTAATAATAAACCATCTAGTGTTGCTTCTGAAATTAGATTGAAAAGTGCATGTTTATTTGCCACCAAATCTGATATTGATGAGCTAGATTTCAGCAAATCTGTTTGCTATGCTTTTGTGTGCAAAGAGGCATTATTTTCATTCGAGGACGTGCCTTCCTCTTTGCCTCCTGCTGTCACTAACATTTTGCAGGAGTTCGCTGACGTCTTTCCACAAGACGTGCCACCGGGATTACCGCCTATTCGAGGGATTGAGCATCAAATTGACTTAATTCCCGGTGCTTCACTGCCAAACCGTGCACCATACCGTACCAATCCAGAGGAGACGAAGGAGATTATGCGTCAAGTACAAGAGCTTCTCGACAAAGGTTATATACGCGAATCCCTTAGTCCTTGTGCTGTTCCTATTACTCTAGTGCCGAAAAAGGATGGTACATCACGTATGTGTGTTGATTGTAGAGGCATTAATAATATTACTATTCGTTATCGTCATCCTATTCCTAGGCTAGATGATATGCTTGATGAATTGAGTGGCTCTACAATATTCTCCAAAGTTGATTTGCGTAGTGGATACCATCAAATTCGTATGAAATTGGGAGATGAATGGAAAACAGCATTTAAAACTAAGTTTGGATTATATGAGTGGTTAGTCATGCCTTTTGGGTTAACTAATGCGCCTAGTACTTTCATGAGACTAATGAACGAAGTTTTACGTGCTTTCATTGGACGATTTGTGGTAGTCTATTTTGATGATATACTGATTTATAGCAGATCTTTGGAAGAACATTTGTGATGAGGACATCAATACAATTGTTACACCCACAGCCCCTGCTGCTATACATACTGGACCAATTACTAGAGCTCGTGCACGCCAACTAAATTACCAGGTACTTTCGTTTCTTGGTAATGATTCTAATGTTCATGAGAATATGATGCTGCCTAAATTGGATACATTTGTTTTGCTTACAAATGAAGGGCCTAGCTTGGAGAAGGATGAACATTGGAGCAAGAACAAGCATGGAGATGATGGCATGCGCAAGGGGAACAAGAACGGAGTTACAAGTGATGATTTCAGGACTTTGAAGCCACCATAATGGGTGCATGAAGCCTTGGACGAAATATACAAGATGCCACTTCATAAATTTCGTCCCGAGGCTATTTTAGGTGCTGCGTCACCTTATTATTGGGCCAGGCCCATGTAATTTCTAAATACATAAGTATAGGCTATTTTTAGAGTCCGTATGTGTGGGGAAACAAGAGATAGGGTTGATTTCGGACCCCTCCACCAAGGGCCACGAAATTCCCCCCTCTTCCTCCATATATACAGCCCTTAGGGCATCGTTTAGACTTTGGGGTTTTGTTTAGATTAAAAGTTCGCCATAGCTGCAACTTCGCGTACTTCGTTTGTGTTCAACGACCAGACAAAGGCGTCACAGAACCCCACCTTGATCAATAAAGCTTTCATCTTATATTCGCAATATCCAGATTGCAATCTTAGTTTCTTGCTTGTTCTTCGTTTGCTCGCAGGAAACAGACCCTCGTGGTCAGGTTGATCGTGCTCCGGCGTGGTCAATAACCTCTCGGAGTTGGTTTAGCGATTGCTAAGGCGCGACGTCCTCGCACGTTCGTAGTCGGATCGTCAAAGTCGACTTCCACCAAAGCGAAATCCACCATCTCATCGAAAGACGGGACACCTTTGCCTCTATCAAGTGGTATCAGATTTCCAGGTTGCTCGGTGAGATTTTACAGTTTTTTAGTAGTTTAGATCGAGTCTGTTCTTCATACCTATAGTCCACGAAAAAGCCACAAACTGTAGGATCATATTCTTGTGTGTTTCTATTGCTGCTAACCATGCCAGGATCACAAGCCGACGAGATTGACTAGGAGAATTTATCGAACAAGGAGCTTCATGATAAGTTTCAGCAAATGATGACTGAACAGGTGCAAGATGTGCTGAACAATTTTGAAGAGGCCATGGAGAAGATCACTGGCCTTGAGAAGACGTTCGAAACAAAGCTCGATAACAGATTTAATGAATTGCTCGCGCGTCTTCCACCACCACCACCCGCTGCACCTAACGCACCTCTCCAACAACAACAACAACGACTACCTCCACGTCGCGAAATAGACCTTCGCCGAGCGAGCCGTGTTCCTCTTGCGTTTGGCCAAACTGTTGGTGCTGCTGTTGATACTTCTGTGGCTCCTGCTACTGCTGTTGCTGGTACCCAGGAGGATGATGAGTATGCGGGCGATTATGAGGATGAGGTTGATCAAAATCAGATCTACGAACAGCCACCAGCACCACCACCAGCAGGTCGACCTCAGGTATATATTCGTAATGGTAGGCCTGCACCACCACCTCAGGTACGAGATGATGTCCATATTCCTAAACTGAAATTGAATATTCCACCATTTGAGGGTAGATATGTTCCTGATATATATCTTACTTGGGAGTTAGAAACTGAACAACGATTTACATGTTTACAATATCCTGAGGAGAGACGAGTTGCTGCTGCTGTTTGTGCTTTCACTAGTTTTGCATGTGTATGGTGGTCTGAACATTGTAGATTATATCCTATTCCAACTACTTGGGCTGCTTTGAAAACTGCTATGCGTACGCGTTGGGTTCCACCATATTATCACCGTGAATTGCTTCAAAAATTGCAGCGTTTAAGACAAGGGAAAAATTCTGTAGAAGAATATTATCAGGAATTACAAACTGGCATGATTAGATGTGGTATTGTTGAGGAGAATGAAGCTATGCTTGCACGTTTTCTGGGTGGATTAAATAGAGAGATTCAGACCATTCTAGACTATAAGGAGTATACTAATATCACTCGTTTATTCCATCTTGCTTGTAAAGCTGAACGTGAAGTGCAGGATCGACAAGCATTGGGGCGAACTAACTTTTCTGCAGGCCGACCTTCATCATGGACACCACGTGCATCTTCTACTTCAACTGCACCAGCACCTCCATCCGGTGCCACCTCCAGCCGTGATACAAGAAAACAGGCACAACCACCATTATCTTCCAAGAGCGCACATGCGGGTCCTGCACAGCGTTCTTCTTCTTCCATGGCATCAACAGGGCACACAAGTGATATTATTTGTCGTCGTTGTAAGGGAGGAGGTCATTATGCGAGAGAATGCAAATCTCCGCGTGTGATGATTGCTACCGCGGATGGTGGATATGAGTCCGCTTGTGACTATGATGAAGAGACATTGGCTCTTATTACACGTGAAGAACATGGTGGAGATGATTCTGATCATGAGACGCAATACATGGCTCCTGAAGACGCTGACAGGTATGAATGTTTAGTTGCTCAACGTGTTTTGAGTGTGCAGGTCACACAAGCTGAGCAAAATCAGAGGCACAATTTGTTCCATACCAAGGGAGTTGTGAAGGAACGTTCTGTGCGCGTCATAATAGATGGAGGGAGCTGTAACAACTTGGCTAGCATGGAGATGGTGGAGAAGCTTTCTCTCACCACAAGACCACATCCACATCCTTACTACATCCAATGGTTCAACAACAGCGGCAAGGTTAAGGTAACACGTACTGTTCGTGTGCATTTTAGTATCTCTACATATGCTGATTATGTTGATTGTGATGTGGTACCTATGCAAGCATGTTCCTTATTACTTGGTAGACCATGGCAATTTGATAAAAATTCTGTACACCATGGTAGAAACAATCACTATACTCTTGTTCATAAGGATAAAAATATTACTTTGCTTCCTATGACTCCTGATTCCATTTTGAAAGATGATATTAATAGAGCTAATAAAGCACAACAGGAGAAGAATAAGAGTGAAAATCAGATTGTGGCAAAAGAATTTGAGCAACAAATGAAGCCTAATAAAGCATCTAGTGTTGCTTCTGAAATTAAATTGAAAAGTGCATGTTTATTTGCCACCAAATCTGATATTGATGAGCTAGATTTCAGCAAATCTGTTTGCTATGTTTTTGTGTGCAAAGAGGCATTATTTTCATTCGAGGACGTGCCTTCCTCTTTGCCTCCTGCTGTCACTAACATTTTGCAGGAGTTCGCTGACGTTTTTCCACAAGACGTGCCACCGGGATTACCGCCTATTCGAGGGATTGAGCATCAGATTGACTTAATTCCCGGTGCTTCACTGCCAAACCGTGCACCATACCGTACCAATCCAGAGGAGACGAAGGAGATTATGCGTCAAGTACAAGAGCTTCTCGACAAAGGTTATATACGCGAATCCCTTAGTCCTTGTGCTGTTCCTATTATTCTAGTGCCGAAAAAGGATGGTACATCACGTATGTGTGTTGATTGTAGAGGCATTAATAATATTACTATTCGTTATCGTCATCCTATTCCTAGGCTAGATGATATGCTTGATGAATTGAGTGGCTCTACAATATTCTCCAAAGTTGATTTGCGTAGTGGCTACCATCAAATTCGTATGAAATTGGAAGATGAATGGAAAACATCATTTAAAACTAAGTTTGGATTATATGAGTGGTTAGTCATGCCTTTTGGGTTAACTAATGCACCTAGTACTTTCATGAGATTAATGAACGAAGTTTTACGTGCTTTCATTGGACGATTTGTGGTGGTTTACTTTGATGACATATTGATTTATAGCAGATCTTTGGAGGAACATTTGGAACATTTACGTGTTGTTTTTATTGCACTACGTGATGCACATTTGTTTGGTAACCTTGGGAAGTGCACCTTTTGCACCGACCGAGTATCTTTTCTTGGCTATGTTGTTACTCCACAGGGAATTGAAGTTGATAAAGCCAAGATTGAAGCTATTGAGAGTTGGCCGCAGCCCAAAACGGTCACACAAGTGAGGAGTTTTCTTGGCCTCGCTAGATTCTATAGGCGTTTTGTGAGAGATTTCAACACCATTGCTGCACCTCTCAATGAGCTTACAAAGAAAGATGTGCCTTTTCTTTGGGGTACCGCACAGGAAGAAGCCTTCACGGTATTGAAAGATAAGTTGACACATGCTCCTTTACTCCAACTTCCTGATTTTAATAAGACTTTTGAGCTTGAATGTGATGCTAGTGGAATTGGATTAGGAGGTGTGTTATTACAAGATGGCAAACCTGTTGCATACTTTTCTGAAAAAATTGAGTGGGCCTAGTATGAATTATTCTACTTATGATAAAGAATCATATGCTCTTGTTCGGACTTTAGAAACATGGCAACATTATTTATGGCCCAAAGAATTTGTTATACATTCTGATCATGAATCTTTGAAACATATTAAAAGTCAAGCTAAACTGAATTGTAGACATGCTAAATGGGTTGAATTCATTGAGACTTTCCCTTATGTCATTAAACACAAGAAGGGAAAAGAAAATGTTATTGCTGATGCATTGTCTCGTCGCTATACTATGCTTTCACAACTTGACTTCAAAATATTTGGTTTGGAGACCATCAAAGATCAATATGTGCATGATGCTGATTTTAAAGATGTAATGCAGAATTGTAAAGAAGGAAGAATGTGGAACAAGTTTGTTGTTAACGATGGATTTGTGTTTCGTGCTAACAAGCTATGCATTCCAGCTAGCTCCGTTCGTCTTTTGTTGTTGCAGGAGGCGCATGGAGGAGGATTAATGGGACACTTTGGCGTGAAGAAGACGGAGGACGTACTTGCTACACATTTCTTTTGGCCAAAGATGAGACGGGATGTTGAGCGTTTTATTGCTCGCTACACTACATGTCAAAAAGCTAAGTCACGACTCAATCCTCATGGTTTATATATGCCTTTGACTGTACCTAGTGTTCCTTGGGAGGATATATCTATGGACTTTGTTTTAGGTTTACCTCGAACAAAGAAGGGGAGGGATAGCATATTTGTTGTCGTGGATAGATTCTCGAAAATGGCACACTTTATACCATGTCATAAAAGCGATGATGCTGTTAATGTTGCTGATTTGTTCTTTCGTGAAATTATTCGCTTGCATGGTGTGCCAAATACTATTGTTTCAGATCGTGATACTAAATTTCTTAGCCACTTTTGGAGATGTTTATGGGCTAAGTTGGGGACTAAACTGCTTTTTAGTACTACTTGTCACCCCCAAACTGATGGACAAACTGAAGTAGTCAATAGAACGTTGTCTACTATGCTTAGGGCTGTTTTGAAGAATAATAAGAAAATGTGGGAGGAATGCTTGCCTCATATTGAATTTGCTTATAATCGTTCATTGCATCCTACTACTAAGATGTGCCCTTTCGAAGTTGTGTATGGTTTCCTACCTCGTGCACCTATTGATTTGTTGCCTCTTCCATCTTCGGAGAAGGTTAATTTTGATGCTAAACAACGTGCTGAATTGATTTTAAAAATGCATGAGTTAACTAAGGAAAACATTGAGCGCATGAATGATAAATATAAACTTGCTGGAGATAAGGGTAGAAAACATGTTGTGTTTGCACCTGGAGATCTTGTTTGGTTACATTTGCGTAAAGATAGATTTCCTGATTTGCGCAAATCAAAGTTAATGCCACGTGCTGATGGTCCCTTTAAGGTGTTAGAGAAATAAATGATAATGCATATAAACTTGAGCTGCCTGCAGATTTTGGGGTTAGTCCCACTTTTAACATTGCAGATTTGAAGCCTTATTTGGGTGAGGAAGATGAACTTCTGTCGAGGACGACTTCATATCAAGAAGGGAAGGATGATGAGGACATCAATACAATTGTTACACCCACAGCCCCTGCTGCTATACATACTGGACCAATTACTAGAGCTCGTGCACGCCAACTAAATTACCAGGTACTTTCGTTTCTTGGTAATGATTCTAGTGTTCATGAGAATATGATGCTGCCTAAATTGGATACATTTGTTTTGCTTACAAATGAAGGGCCTAGCTTGGAGAAGGATGAACATTGGAGCAAGAACAAGCATGGAGATGATGGCATGCGCAAGGGAAATAAGAACGAAGTTACAAGTGATGATTTCAGGACTTTGAAGCCACCATAATGGGTGCATGAAGCCTTGGACGAAATATACAAGATGCCACTTCGTAAATTTCGTCCGAGGCTATTTTAGGTGCTGCGTCACCTTATTATTGGGCCAGGCCCATGTAATTTCGAAATACATAAGTATAGGCTATTTTTAGAGTCCGTATGTGTGGGGAAAGAAGAGATAGGGTTGATTTCGGACCCCTCCACCAAGGGCCACGAAATTCCTCCCCTCTTCCTCCATATATACAGCCCTTAGGGCATCGTTTAGACTTTGGGTTTTGTTTAGATTAAAAGTTCGCCATAGCTGCAACTTCGCGTACTTCGTTTGTGTTCAACGACCAGACAAAGGCGTCACAGAACCCCACCTTGATCAATAAAGCTTTCATCTTATATTCGCAATATCCAGATTGCAATCTCAGTTTCTTGCTTGTTCTTCGTTTGCTCGCAGGAAACAGACCCTCGTGGTCAGGTTGATCGTGCTCTGGCGTGGTCAATAACCTCTCGGAGTTGGTTTAGCGATTGCTAAGGCGCGACGTCCTCGCACGTTCGTAGTCGGATCGTCAAAGTCGACTTCCACCAAAGCGATATCCATCATCTCATCGAAAGACGGGACACCTTAGCCTCTATCACATAAAGGAAAGTCTCAATGAATTCAACCCATTTAGCATGTCTACGATTCAGTTTAGCTTGACTTTTAATATGTTTCAATGATTCATGATCAGAATGTATAACAAATTCTTTGGGCCATAAATAATGTTGCCATGTTTCTAAAGTCCGA
>NW_021180436.1:0-888 GCF_002162155.2 Triticum dicoccoides | reverse complement strand
GTACCAAATTCGTGACTTAAGTATTCTCCTCCACGATCTGATCGTAAGAATTTTATCTTTCGGTCACGTTGATTCTCCACCTCATTCTGAAATTCCTTGAACTTTTCAAAGGTCTCAGACTTGTGTTTCATTAAGTAGACATACCCATATCTACTCAAGTCATCTGTGAGAGTGAGAACATAACGATATCCTCCGCGAGCCTCAACGCTCATTGGACCGCACACATCGGTATGTATGATTTCCAACAAGTTGGTTGCTCGCTCCATTGTTCCGGAGAACGGAGTCTTGGTCATTTTGCCCAAGAGTCATGGTTCGCACGTGTCAAACGATTCATAATCAAGAGACTCTAAAAGTCCATCGGCATGGAGCTTCTTCATGCGCTTGACACCAATGTGACCAAGGCGGCAGTGCCACAAGTATGTGGGACTATCGTTATCAACTTTACATCTTTTGGCATCTACACTATTAACATGTGTAATATTACACTCGAGATTCATTAAGAATAAACCATTGACCATCGGAGCATGACCATAAAACATATCTCTCATATAAATCGAACAACCATTATTCTCAGACTTAAATGAGTAGCCATCTCGTATTAAACGAGATCCTGATACAATGTTCATGCTCAAACTTGGCACTAAATAACAATTATTAAGGTTCAAAACTAATCCCGTAGGTAAATGTAGAGGCAGCGTGCCGACGGCGATCACATCGACTCTGGAACCATTCCCGACGCGCATCGTCACCTCGTCCTTTGCCAGTCTCCGTTTATTCCGCAGCTCCTGCTGTGAGTTACAAATATGAGCAACGGCACCGGTATCAAATACCCAGGAGTTACTACGATTACTGGTAAGGTACACATCAATCACATGTATATCAAATATA
>NW_021180435.1:0-1339 GCF_002162155.2 Triticum dicoccoides | reverse complement strand
GCATGACACCATGATCTCCATCATCATGATCTCCATCATCGTGTCTTCATGAAGTTGTCACGCCAACGACTACTTCTACTACTATGGCTACCGGTTAGCAATAAAGTAAAGTAATTACATGGCGTTGTTCAATGACACGCAGGTCATACAATAAATAAAGACAACTCCTATGGCTCCTGCCGGTTGTCATACTCATCGACATGCAAGTCGTGAATCCTATTACAAGAACATGATCAATCTCATACATCGCATATCATTCATCACATTCTTGTTGGCCATATCACATCACAAAGCATACCCTGCAAAAACAAGTTAGACGTCCTCTAATTGTTGTTTGCATGTTTTACGTGGCTGCTATGGGTTTCTAGCAAGAACGTTTCTTACCTACGCATGAACCACAACGTGATATGCCAATTGCTATTTACCCTTCATAAGGACCCTTTTCATCGAATCCGATCCGACTAAAGTGGGAGAGAAAGACACCCACCAGCCACCTTATGCAACTAGTGCATGTTTGTCGGTGGAACCGGTCTCACGTAAGCGTACGTGTAAGGTTGGTCCGGGCCGCTTCATCCCACGATGCCGCCGAATCAAGATAATACTAGTAACGGCAAGCATATTGAACAATATCGATGCCCACAACTACTTTGTGTTCTACTCGTGCAAAGAATCTACGCAATAGACCTAGCTCATGATGCCACTGTTGGGGAACGTAGCAGAAATTCAAAATTTTCCTACGTGTCACCAAGATCTATCTATGGAGAGACTAGCAACGAGGGGAAGGAGAGTGCATCTACATACCCTTGTAGATCGCTAAGCGGAAGCGTTCAAGTGAACGGGGTTGATGGAGTCGTACTCGTCGTGATTCAGATCACCGATGATCCTAGTGCCGAACGGACGTCACCTCCGCGTTCAACAGACGTATAGCTCGACGATGTCTCCCACGCCTTGATCCAGCAAGGAGAGAGGGAGAGGTTGAGGAAGACTCCATCCAGCAGCAGCACAACGGCGTGGTGGTGATGGAGGAGCGTGGCAATCCTGCAGGGCTTCGCTAAGCACCTACGGGAGAGGAGGAGGTGTCACGGGAGGGAGGGAGGCGCCAAGGGCTCAGGTATGGATGCCCTCCCTCCCCTCCACTATATATAGGGGCAGGGGAGAGGGGGGAGGCGCAGCCTTGCCCCTTCCTCCAAGGAAGGGGTGCGGCTAAGAGGGGGGGGAGGAGTCCATCCTCCCCAAGGCACCTCGGAGGTGCCTTCCCCCTTTAGGACTCTCCCCTTTTTCCTATATCTTGGCGCATGGGCCTCTAGGGGCTGGTGCCCTTGGCCCATGTAGGCCAAGG
>NW_021180434.1:0-2409 GCF_002162155.2 Triticum dicoccoides | reverse complement strand
AATCAATAGATGGTTACGGTTTCCTGACCATGGACATTGGATGTCGTTGATAACGGGATCACATCATTAGGAGAATGATGTGATGGACAAGACCCAATCCTAAGCCTAGCACAAGATCATGTAGTTCGTATGCTAAAGCTTTTCTAATGTCAAGTATCATTTCCTTAGACCATGAGATTGTGCAACTCCCGGATACCGTAGGAGTGCTTTGGGTGTGCCAAACGTCACAACGTAACTGGGTGGCTATAAAGGTACACTACGGGTATCTCTGAAAGTGTCTGTTGGGTTGGCACGAATCGAGATTGGGATTTTGTCACTCCGTGTAAACGGAGAGGTATCTCTGGGCCCACTCGGTAGGACATCATCATAATGTGCACAATGTGATCAAGGGGTTGATCACGGGATGATGTGTTACGGAACGAGTAAAGAAACTTGCCAGTAACGAGATTGAACAAGGTATCGGTATACCGACGATCGAATCTCGGGCAAGTACCATACCGCTAGACAAAGGGAATTGTATACGGGATTGATTGAGTCCTTGACATCGTGGTTCATCCGATGAGATCATCGTGGAACATGTGGGAGCCAACATGGGTATCCAGATCCCGCTGTTGATTATTGACCGGAGAACGTCTCGGTCATGTCTGCATGTCTCCCGAACCCGTAGGGTCTACACACTTAAGGTTCGATGACGCTAGGGTTATAAAGGAAGCTTGTATGTGGTTACCGAATGTTGTTCGGAGTCCCGGATGAGATCCCAGACGTCACGAGGAGTTCCGGAATGGTCCGGAGGTAAAGATTTATATATAGGGAGTCCTGGTTCGGCCATCGGGACAAGTTTCGGGGTCATCGGTATTGTACCGGGACCACCGGAAGGGTCCCGGGGGCCCACCGGGTGGGGCCACCTGCCCCGGGGGGCCACATGGGCTGTAGGGGGTGCGCCTTGGCCTACATGGGCCAAGGGCACCAGCCCCTAGAGGCCCATGCGCCAAGATAAAGGAAAAAGGGAAGAGTCCTAAAGGGGGAAGGCACCTCCGAGGTGCCTTGGGGAGGATGGACTCCTCCCCATCCTTAGCCGCACCCCTTCCTTGGAGGAGGGGGCAAGGCTGCACCCTCCCCCTCTCCCTTGGCCCTATATATAGTGGGGAAAAGGAGGAGCAATCATACCTAAGGCCTTTGGTTGCCTCCCTCTCCCTCCCGTGACACATCTCCTCTCCCGTAGGTGCTCGGCGAAGCCCTGCAGGATTGCCACGCTCCTCCATCACCACCACGCCATTGTGCTGCTGCTGGATGGAGTCTTCCTCAACCTCTCCCTCTCTCCTTGCTGGATCAAGGCGTGGGAGACATCGTCGAGCTGTACGTGTGTTGAACGCGGAGGTGCCGTCCGTTCGGCACTAGGATCATCGGTGATCTGAATCACGACGAGTACGACTCCATCAACCCCGTTCACTTGAACGCTTCCGCTTAGCGATCTACAAGGGTATGTAGATGCACTCTCCTTTCTACTCGTTGCTGGTCTCTCCATAGATAGATCTTGGTGATACGCGTAGGAAAATTTTGAATTTCTGCTACGTTCCCCGTCAGTGGCATCATGAGCTAGGTCTATTGCGTAGATTCTTTGCACGAGTAGAACACAAAGTAGTTGTGGGCGTCGATATTGTTCAATATGCTTGCCGTTACTAGTCTTATCTTGATTCGGCGGCATCGTGGGATGAAGCGGCCCGGACCAACCTTACACGTACGCTTACGTGAGACCGGTTCCACCGACAAACATGCACTAGTTGCATAAGGTGGCTGGCGGGTGTCTGTCTCTCCCACTTTAGTCGGATCGGATTCGATGAAAAGGGTCCTTATGAAGGGTAAATAGCAATTGGCATATCACGTTGTGGTTCATGCGTAGGTAAGAAACGTTCTTGCTAGAAACCCATAGCAGCCACGTAAAACATGCAAACAACAATTAGAGGACGTCTAACTTGTTTTTGCAGGGTATGCAATGTGATGTGATATGGCCAAAAAGGATGTGATGAATGATATATGTGATGTATGAGATTGATCATGTTCTTGTAATAGGAATCACGACTTGCATGTCGATGAGTATGACAACCGGCAGGAGCCATAGGAGTTGTCTTTATTTATTTGTGACCTGCGTGTCAACTTAAACATCATGTAATTACTTTACTTTATTGCTAACCGTTAGCCATAGTAGTAGAAGTAATAGTTGGCGAGGCAACTTCATGAAGACACGATGATGGAGATCATGATGATGGAGATCATGGTGTCATGCCGGTGACGATGATGATCATGGAGCCCCGAAGATGGAGATCAAAAGGAGCAAAGTGATGATGGCCATATCATGTCACTATTTGATTGCATGTGATGTTTATCATGTTTATACATCTTATTTGCTTA
>NW_021180433.1:0-1793 GCF_002162155.2 Triticum dicoccoides | reverse complement strand
CAAAAGGTGGTGCACTTCTCATGAAATTCCTGTCATAAAGAAGGTAATACTTCAGGGTAGAGCAGACCAGAAGCTGGATTGTAACTTGATCTGCGGAACACAACTACTTTGACCCAATCCTAAATATGGATGAGGTACTGGAGTTTGTTTCTCCTATTCATTCTGAAATAGAATGGCTTGGCGGACCACAAGGGTAATAGGCATCGACGAACGAATGCACGCATACTCTTGACTATCAATTGATAGACGAGGGTCAGAATGCAACTAAAGAGAACAACTCAAAGGAACATATAACTTTCTGAGTTGTGGATGCATAGATTAGTATGTCGAACCAAGTTCAACATATTTCTTCCGGATAACCCATGCAGAAAGGTAGAACTGGCAGAGCCACAATATAGCATGGAGAACTCATCGACAGCACTCTTGTTGTCATCTTTTGGTTCAGAAGAACTCCTGCCAAGAATGGTTCATGGTAATTGGAAGAAGGATGTACCACGGACCTCGGGGACTATCGCAAAGTTACTAATATCCTAAAGGAACTAGCAAACACTATCAACATGAGGTAAGTAGAGTGAATCTCGGGTTCAAAGCCCAAGGAGTAGAATACCTACTACTAAGTGGCATCACGGGATGCTTTCGAGAATAAAAGCCAGAATCATCACACTGGGATCACAAAACATTGCTAGATTACTAGGTGACTCCCTAAACACCTAGGGCCATAATAGTAACTCCAACATAATGTCAAGGCAATAGAATACCTCAACTCAACAATTAGTGTGATTGAGCTGGCATAAAGGAGCATCGAAACCAGAGGAAAAGGATTTTGCAAATGCATCAGACTATTTAGAAACCTGGAATGACTCGGACAGCATAACGGCTGTAAATGCTCAGAAAAAATTTGAGACATTCACATAAATGGTGGCATAACCACTCAGAAGCACAATATCAAGGTCTCGAGATCAACAGTTAACATACAGAAGTAGTAGGAACTGAACTGAAACTTAAATCCAACAATCTTATAAGTCCACTGATAGTAACACGTGATCCTAATAGAAAGAGGAGAAAGCCTAGTTCCTTAACCCCGCAGGAAAGATAAGATGACTCAGATCAGAAGGCATAAGGTATAAGGAGTAAAAAGAGCCTTACGTTCCATCCCACAATCAATTCCCCTACATATAACTAAAGAATTTCTAGACTCAACATCGACCAGTTTGGCTTGGTAATCCTACAGGCAGTCAAGCTCTGATACCAACGCTGTCAGGACCCCGACTCAATGCCACATCGACCTAGCATGTAACACCTCATATCACTTTGCGGCCTCACGCACGGTATTCCCACGGGTGTCGCCTTACCTTTACCCGGGACCGTTTGCGCCTTTTGGCACACGTATATGACAGTGTCGCTAGCATCCATATGATAAGGAGCCCGGGCTGACATGGCTAGTCGTAAACCCAAAGTGGCACAGACTTACAGGGACATGCATCCATGACCCAGCATCGAACGTGTCGGTCATCAGCGAGTGAATCCAGGCTGTAGCACTGGGCTAGCAGGACTCCGGTGAACCGGGCTGTAGCGGGCTAACAGGACTCCGGTATTCATCGCGTGACATTTCCCCGAAGGGACAGACACAGGAACGAAGAAGGACACATGCCGGCCAGCCTAAGTGTTCCGGAGCAGTAGCAAGCTACCAAGGCTCAATGGAAACACTAGGAGACATTTCCCGGTAAGAGAGGCTACTAAAGATAAACAACTAGATGGTCAGATCCCACACATACCAAGCATTTCAATAACAT
>NW_021180432.1:0-1277 GCF_002162155.2 Triticum dicoccoides | reverse complement strand
ACGAGGCAAAGAAAATTAAATGAACAAGAGAGTTATTAATTAGTTACTTGATATTAGGAAATGAACGAAATAGGCCGATCGATATAGAGCGCAAATGAATGAAAATAATTACTTCTGCAGCATTCTTCTCATGCCGCCCCAAAGCTTTGGATCCATATTCACAGAGTCGTGGACGAGACATTCTGAGGTGTTAACTTTAATTACTAGCAGAATCCACTGGAACCTGCGGACACGATACATGCACAGTACGTCATGCATAACTCATCGATTAGCCGGCCACATACCATGCATGGAGTAAACAAAAGAGAATGTGCTCAAGACAGAAACACTCACTCAAAATGGTAAGGAAATAGAATATCACTTTTGAGTTCCTGCTTTGTAAGAAAGTGCCACAGGTCTGCCTCCACGTCGGCGGGGTGACGCTCCAACACATGTCCATTAACGATGTGTGGGTCAATGAACCCAACATCATGGATGTTCCTTACTCTGCATTCCTTAATCTTCATTCTGCATGTATAATAGCGGACACAACAATATAGTTAGGACATATATATAGTGCAGGAATATGAACGAGATGGGGTAGAAATTAATAAATCACTTACAGAACGTAGCAACTGATGATAGATTTATCGAGTTCGCGCAGATTGAAAAGCTGGAACAATTCACTCAGTTCAATTTGTACATAGTAATGTTTGAAGTGATGCTCATGTCTAACTTCCGCATAAATATATTCTTTGGCGTTTTTATTTTTTATGTAACCCTTGTACCATTTCAGCAGACCTTTCATTTGTGGAGGTAGATCCTTTTCCTGCGCAGGCTCGACGAGAGGCCCATTCTTGACATATGTAATTACTACCTCCTCACTGGCGCCTCATCAAGGCCTAACAGTTCACGAAGAGTAATACCTAAGTTGGCCGCTTGTTCTCTGGCACTCGTTACAGTCAATCCCTGTGCTGCCGCAGCTTGTATGATCTCGGGGGCATCCGGACAGAAGGCTTCCACTATAAGCGGGGCAATCGATTGTTTACTTTGTTCCCCGAGCTGGGCAACTTGTTTCCCGCTTTTTTTACTTTCGGCCTTCTCCCGCTCTTTGTTCTCCTTGAACATGAGTGCCTGCCTGCGAAGTTCACGTGCATAGTCGTTAGGCAGATTCTTCGCGGCTTGGGACGGTGTGCTCAAAAATGACTTAGCCCACTTCTTTTGCTCATCAGAAAATACTGGCTTGGGCTCGGGCTCTCTTTTCTTCTTGCAGTCCGCCTTCCATTTCTCCAAATCAG
>NW_021180431.1:0-919 GCF_002162155.2 Triticum dicoccoides | reverse complement strand
GGCAGGACGCAGTCGACCTTTTAGAGGAAGAAAGGGAGATGGCTCTGATCCGGTCGACCATCTACCAACAAGATCTGCGCCGTTTCCACGCCCGAAGTGTGAGAGGTCGAGCCTTCCAGGAAGGAGATTTGGTTCTCCGAGTGGATCAGCACAAACCACACAAACTTGCTCCTTCTTGGGAAGGCCCCTTCATCGTCACCAAGGTTCTCCACAACGGGGCGTACCGTCTTTACAACGTCGAGCATAATATCGACGAGCCCCGAGCTTGGAACGTGGAGCTACTCCGCCCATTCTACACTTAAGTTTTATCATTCGGATGAGTTGCAATAAAGTACTTTTGTAGTTCATGGACCTCAAAATAATAGTGTCATAGTTCCTCCATAATATCTGTCACTTTTTATTTTTGTCCAATGAAATTCCCCTCAGTGGGTGACTTAGCTGCGAATCCGTTTCGCCTAAGTTTGTAAAAATCCTACCGAGTGGTGAGCCAGACTCCCACTCGGAGGCTTAGCTGCGAATCCGTTTCGCCTAAGTTATCAAAATCCTACCAAGTGGTAAGCCAGCCTTCCACTCGGAGGCTTAGCTGCAGCCTCGTGCTCGCCTAAGTTATCAAAATCCTACCGAGTGGTAAGCCAGCCTTCCACTCGGAGGCTTAGCTGCAGCCTCGTGCTCGCCTAAGTTATAAAAATCCTACCGAGTGAAGAGCAACCCTCTCACTCGGGGGCTTAGCTGCAGTCCAAGCACTCGCCTAAGTTATAAAAATCCTACCGAGTGAAGAGCAACCCTCTCACTCGGGGGCTTAGCTGCAGTCCAAGCACTCGCCTAAGTTATAAAAATCCTACCGAGTGAAGAGCAACCCTCTCACTCGGGGGCTTAGCTGCAGTCCAAGCACTCGCCTAAGTTATAAAAATCCTACCGA
>NW_021180430.1:0-1123 GCF_002162155.2 Triticum dicoccoides | reverse complement strand
CTTATAATTTCCTTTTGCTCCTCGTTGGGTTTGACACTCTTACTTATCGAAAGGACTACGATAGATCCCCTATACTTGTGGGTTATCATCCTACAAACCTCTGCACTTGGAGGCCCAACAACGTCTGCAAGAAGAAGGTTGTGTAGTAGACATCAAGCAGTTTCTGGCGCCGTTGCCGGGGAGGTGATTGCTTGAAGGTATATCTTTAGATCTTACAATCGAATCTTTTTGTTTCTTGTTTTATCACTACTTTATTCTATAAAAGAGAACTACAAAAAATGGAATTGAGGATGCCTCATATGCTTCATCTTTTTAATATATTTCATGAAAATAAGGATTCCGATAATTGTGCCAAAATGTTAGAAGAAGAATGCATTAAAATGTTTGGCACTAAATCTTTGAATGATGAGCATGATTGCAATGTTGTTCGTACGAACTCTTTGACTATCCATGGTACTAATGATTGCACTAGTCATGATGAAAATGTCGCTTATAAGCATGTCATTTTTTGTGGATTGCATAGAGTTTGCAAGTACACCCCAAAAAGGGAAGATAAATTTTGCAAGAGGCATAAGTATTTAGAAACTAAATGGTTGCAAGAAAGGCTAGATGTTTGTGCTGAAAATTTAAATTTTATTAGCCATCCTTGTGAACTTTGCAATGAACGTGGTCATTTAAATATCCAATGCAAATTGTTTCATGATCGTATCGTGTCCAAAAATTGAGATGACACTTATGCTATAAAAAGTAATGATGATTATATTTATAAAACTTGTCATGATTATGATTATCCTTTTTCTGAACATTACTCTTTTAATGTGGAAACAATTTATAGTATTCGAGTTTCTTATGATACTCCCACTATTCCGAATGAGAAGAATTTTGCTTATGTGGAGAGTAGTAAATTCTCTATGCTTGTAGATCATGAAAAGAATGCTTTATGTGATAGTTATATTGTTGAGTTCATTCATGATGCTACTGAAAATTATTATGAGGGAGGAATATATGCTTGTAGGAATTGCAATAATATCAAGTTTCCTCTCTATGTGCTTAAAGTTTTGAAGTTATACTTGTTTTGCCTTCCTATGCTAGTTGATTATTGTTCCCATAAGTTGTTTGCTCA
>NW_021180429.1:0-1257 GCF_002162155.2 Triticum dicoccoides | reverse complement strand
AGAACATGGGATTGTATCGATATGATCAAATGGTTGGTTGCTTGCCTGATGGTTCGATGCACTGATACGGTTCTTCGTTAGGGTAATCACGGTACTCCTCGGAGGCAGAACCTGTCGCAAAGGACACCGATACACAACCATCACCAAACAATGTGCAACAATATGATGCATGCATGAAACATGGCAATATGAGTGGGTTGGGCTAATGCAACTAAAACCAGAAGGGTTTGAACAAATTTGAATCAAAGATTCAAATTTCAAACTCAAACATGGCCTTTTAAAGTGCTTTTCCTTGTTCTGCTTAAAACATCAATTTAACTTGTTTGATCATGCATGAAAATAGTACAGATGGATAGATTGGATTTTTCTGATCATTTTTCATATATAATTTGTCCAATTTGGAGTTACAGAATAAAAGTTATGAATTTTTGAAGTTTAAATAATATTCTGGAATTTCCTGATTTAAATTAAATCCAGAAATATAAATATTGCGCCAGCATGACGTCAGCATGACATCAGCGGTCAACTGCGGCTGGCTGGGGTCAAACCTGACGTGTGGGGGCCACACGTCAGTGACAGGGGGGTTTAACAGGGTTAATTTATTCCTAATTAGGGGTTAGTGGCGCTGGGGCCCACTGTCAGTGTCAGGGGGGTTAATTAAGCGGTGATTAGCACTAATCTGACCACCTGGCCGACGGGGCCCACGCGTCAGTGACCCTGGGGGGGTCAAACCCCAGGTCAGACAGGTCAAACCCACTGGCGACATGACGCCGGCGGGGCCCGAGACGGCGGCGCGATGCGGAAACGCGCTACAGGGCACGGGCGAGGCCGTGCTTGGGCTCGTTGGAGAGCTCTTGCTCCCGCGCGTCGAACGGTGGTGGTGGCCGTGCCTGAGGTGGCCGGTACCGACGACGGCGACGACCGTGGCGGCTGCCGGAGCTCGGTTGAGCTCGGGGTCGAGGCTACAACGGCTGCGGAGATGCGGGGTTGGCACCTACGGCTTCTACGCGGTGCGGTGAGGACGTGGGTGTGCTCGGTTGGGCGCTACGGTGACTGTGGCCACGACGGCGACGAGGCACGGCGGCGGCGAGCTTCGGAGCTCAAGGGGGCGGCAGCTACAGGATGCTAGGGACGACGGGGCAAGGGGGAATCGGGTCAGTGGCTCACCGCGGAGCTGCAGGGATGGTTAGCGGGCTCGGGGACGTCCGGTAGCTCCCGATTCGACGGCGACGATCTCCGGTGGCCGAGGAGGGGAAC
>NW_021180428.1:0-1003 GCF_002162155.2 Triticum dicoccoides | reverse complement strand
GGAGAGGGGGGAGAGGCGTGGGGAATCGAGGGGAGGGGAGTGGACCGAGAGGGGGAGTGGGGGCTGTGTGCGGTAGTGGCTAGGGTTTGGGAAGTGGGGAGGGGGTTATGCTGGGGACGACTGGGCCGGCCTGGGGGCCCGATGGCCTGCTGGGCCGTGGCCCAGTTGGGCCGGGGGTTGCTTTCTCTTTTTTTTTTTGGTTTTGTTTTCTGTTTTTTTTTGTATTTTCCATTTCCTTTATTTTCTATTCTGTTTTAATCTTAAGTTCCTCTTTACTTTAGTTTTATAAACTATAAAAGTAGTCCCTACTTTAGTGTTAATAAATAGGCTACTTACCACATAAGTTTGGGCAACTAAATAAAAGAGTTTAATATTTTATTTAACGTAATAGGCTCTCAACTAATTGGTTTTGCTACCGTTTAAAACATTCTAGAGTATTTTACACTTTTATGAAAGTGTGGTTTCTCTACCATAATTACCTATGCATTATTCGGCAATCACCGAACATTTTTGTTTTAATTTTTGAAAACTGTTATTATTTACCAAACTTTGAATTTGAATTTTGGTCCGGTTTTGACCTAACGATAGATTAGCAACAGTAACCGAGGTGACGTGGCATGATTAGCGTGGGATTACTGTAGCATGATTATCCGGGTGTTACAAATCTCCTCCACTACAAGAAATCTCGTCCCGAGATTTAGGAGGTAGAGTAAGGGGGAAAGGGCTGGTTACGAAATTCTAACGGATCTTCTCGAAGAAGTTAATCCCTTTCGTTGATGTCTTCATTCCTATGCATCAATGCATCATGATGAGGTTGTCGTCCTTTCTTCAGGAACTCCATCGTACTTACGATAATGATAAGGGGTAACTTCTGAAGAACGGACCTTAAAGGTCAGCTATCTGGGAGATAACTCAGGGAATGTGGTGGAAAGTAACTCTCGAATAGATACTTAAGAAATTATCGAGAGTAAAGTAGGAAGGTACCATGAGAAGTTTCGATCGG
>NW_021180427.1:0-1036 GCF_002162155.2 Triticum dicoccoides | reverse complement strand
TGAATGATGAGGACATCAATACAATTGTTACACCCACAGCCCCTGCTGCTATACATACTGGACCAATTACTAGAGCTCGTGCACGCCAACTAAATTACCAGGTACTTTCGTTTCTTGGTAATGATTCTAATGTTCATGAGAATATGATGCTGCCTAAATTGGATACATTTGTTTTGCTTACAAATGAAGGGCCTAGCTTGGAGAAGGATGAACATTGGAGCAAGAACAAGCATGGAGATGATGGCATGCGCAAGGGAAACAAGAACGGAGTTACAAGTGATGATTTCAGGACTTTGAAGCCACCATAATGGGTGCATGAAGCCTTGGACGAAATATACAAGATGCCACTTCATAAATTTCGTCCCGAGGCTATTTTAGGTGCTGCGTCACCTTATTATTGGGCCAGGCCCATGTAATTTCGAAATACATAAGTATAGGCAATTTTTAGAGTCCGTATGTGTGGGGAAACAAGAGATAGGGTTGATTTCGGACCCCTCCACCAAGGGCCACGAAATTCCCCCCCTCTTCCTCCATATATACAGCCCTTAGGGCATCGTTTAGACTTTGGGTTTTGTTTAGATTAAAAGTTCGCCATAGCTGCAACTTCGCGTACTCCGTTTGTGTTCAACGACCAGACAAAGGCGTCACAGAACCCCACCTTGATCAATAAAGCTTTCATCTTATATTCGCAATATCCAGATTGCAATCTTAGTTTCTTGCTTGTTCTTCGTTTGCTCGCAGGAAACAGACCCTCGTGGTCAGGTTGATCGTGCTCCGGCGTGGTCAATAACCTCTCGGAGTTGGTTTAGCGATTGCTAAGGCGCGACGTCCTCGCACGTTCGTAGTCGGATCGTCAAAGTCGACTTCCACCAAAGCGATATCCATCATCTCATCGAAAGATCGGGACCCTCGCCTCTATCAAGTGGTATCAGATTTCCAGGTTGCTCGGTGAGATTTTACAGTTTTTCGTAGTTTAGATCGAGTCTGTTCTTCATACCTATAGTCCACGAAAAAGCCACAAAAAAAATTAGGGTTA
>NW_021180426.1:0-1745 GCF_002162155.2 Triticum dicoccoides | reverse complement strand
AGGAGGAATCTGGCCCAGTAATGATGTACTGTTTCATCGGGTTCTTGCCTGATTTTGGATAGATCGATTACGTTGGGGTGGGTGGGTGGAATTAAATCCGAAGCCTCACCCCATCTAAGGCTCAGAGGCCGAGGAATTTCTGAACTCGAATATTTGGATTCCTGGATGTTGTCTAATGAATCCAGCCCGTCGCCTGACTCTAAGTTCAAGTCTTGAGTGATATCCTCCCCTACGCGGGTATCCATCTTGGAGGGATCGGGAATCCGGACGTAGCGAGTCCTTAAGATAGATGAAGGGTCTCCGCACTGTCCCTCTACCACGGCAACATGATGGGTGACTTGGGGAGAGTTAATCTCTCTCAGATCGGTTTTAGGACCGATCTGGTCGTAATCCGTAGCGACTCCCAGGGCGGCGAAGCGATCCAAGAGCTCGTTTATGGAGGAAAGCTCCATTGGATCTAACTTCTCGGCGAGTTCCGATCTGACATGAAGATTGTTTTCGATGGCTCGAGAGGTCATCGTCGGCGCAGAAACCGAACAGGCGGTCATAAGAAAACCACCTAGCCGGAGGGTTTGGCCGACAACCAAAGCTCCCTTAGCAATGGTGCCGTCTTTAAAGACGGGGCGAGGCATCCTTCCCGATGGTGACGACACAAAGGAACTCTCAATGAAAGCACCAATGTCGGTGTCAAAAACGGCGGATCTCGGGTAGGGGGTCCCGAACTGTGCGTCTAGGCCGGATGGTAACAGGAGGCAAGGGACACGAAGTTTTACCCAGGTTCGGGCCCTCTCGATGGAGGTAAAACCCTACGTCCTGCTTGATTAATATTGATGATATGGGTAGTACAAGAGTAGATCTACCACGAGATCGAGGAGGCTAAACCCTAGAAGCTAGCCTATGGTATGATTGTTGATGTGTATTTTGTCCTACGGACTAAAACCCTCCGGTTTGTATAGACACCGAATAGGGTTAGGGTTACATAGAGTCGGTTACAACGGTAGGAGATCTTCATATCCGTATCGCCAAGCTTGACTTCCACGCCAAGGAAAGTCCCTTCCGGACACGGGACGGAGTCTTCAATCTTGTATCTTCATAGTCCAGGAGTCTGGCTGAAGGTATAGTCCGGCTATCCGAACACCCCCTAATCCAGGACTCCCTCAACTAGTTTCACACAAATTCTTGACCGATCCTGGGCTGCCGCAAGGCTTCCCCGCGGGTGGAGCGTATACGTCGTACTCCAGGGCCCTTTCATGAATTTATTAGAGAACACCCAATTCTCACAGACTGCGACGTTAACAGTCAAATTCATATAGGTGTGTTCCTTAGAAGATTTTCTACAGAACAACATCTCTGCTTACCCGAATAAGCCACTTGAAACACATTAAGATAAGTATCAACCTACCATGTAGATCAGGAGGGTATTGCATCTTCATGGGGTGGGAGAGTTAATATAGGGATACTCTCCTCTCAGCTGACCAACAGCTTGTCTCCCACTTCTACTTCATGGGATCTCCGATCACATAGAGTGGGTTACCACTATGGACAACTCATGCGGTGGGTCTCAAGCCCATCTCCATCGATGCATTATCTAGCACGTTACGTGATAGACCATTTGTGAAGGGATCTGCCAAGTTTTCCGACGTTTGGCTATAATCCAACGTAATAACTCTGGAGTTCCTCAATTTTCTGACAGATTTTAGTCTCCTCTTCACATGTCTTGAGGACTTCATATTGTCCTTTGAACT
>NW_021180425.1:0-17028 GCF_002162155.2 Triticum dicoccoides | reverse complement strand
CGGAGGTCTGCTTCGCGACGTGGAGGTAGTCGTTGTTGTTGTTGTTGGAGAGGTGCGTTAGGTGCAGCGGGTGGTGGTGGTGGAAGACGCGCGAGCAATTCATTAAACTTGTTATCGAGCTTTGTTTCGAACGTCTTCTCAAGGCCAGTGATCTTCTCCATGGCCTCTTCAAAATTGTTCAGCACATCTTGCACCTGTTCAGTCATCATTTGCTGAAACTTATCATGAAGCTCCTTGTTCGATAAATTCTCCCAGTCAATCTCGTCGGCTTGTGATCCTGGCATGGTTAGCAGCAATAGAAACACACAAGAATATGATCCTACAGACTACGAACGAGTGGTGGTGGTGGGTGTCACAAATCCGTCAAGCAAATCTCAAATTCTTACCAGTTCTTACCCAGCAGCAGGCGGTGATCGGCAACCGTTGTAGTCAAAAACTCTCAAAGCTTGGATAGAGCGATTACCAGGGAGAGTCAAACACACGACGTAGATGTATGTGGAGCTGGGAAGGCTTATAGTATGGTAGCAAAAAGGGTCAGCAATAATCAATTCAGAGATGCAAAGTTGAATAAACGCTCAACGACGGTACTGTGCTGGTCCTAGGCTAGACTGTGCTAGAGACACGAACCTAGAACACCAACAAAATCACGGCGCGGCACGTAAACAAGGGAAAAGCACACTCTGAAATTTTTTTTTCGCTCTTTTTTTTGTGCTCTTTTTTTTTTGCGAAAAATCACTATAATGGCGAGTGTCTCAAAACTCTTCCTAGGACAAACTGACAGGATGGGCACGAAAAAAAAATTTCGACCAAATTTTTTTTTTTCGACTGCCCGGACCCAGAAACTGGAAACGGGTCAAAAAAAACTTCCTATAATGGCACCTGTCTCAAAACACTCAAAAACACCTAAAAATAGGATAGCCAGAAATTTTTTCCCGACTCTTTTTTTTTCCCAAAACCTACTCCGGCAAGGAAACACGAATCGGAAACTAGATGGATCTCGAAAAGAAACCTAATAAGCAAGGAACTCGGATTGGTGGTGGATATATGGTGGTGGTATATGGCAGCGGTGGTGGTAGCGGTGGTAGTATATGGATATGGATTGGTGGTGGTATATGGACACGGATTGGTGGTGGTATATGGATACGGATTCGGAGCGGTGGTGGTAGATGGCAGGGGCGATGATGATGGTGATGAGGACATGACTACCTTGGATATGACCAAAAATATTGCATATATGCATATTTGTCAGGTGATTTTTAGTGCAAACTATTCAATAATCTATTTATGTTATCCAGAACAAAAATACTTCACACACTTTTGTGTTTTGTCTAATTGCAGGTGTATGGGACATTTGTACAATCCACATATGAAGATAAGGAAGAAAGAGATGTTTATTTGCTGTCCAAAAAGTTCTCTCACGTCACTTTTGGCCCAAGAGAAGATAGAGTCCAAGTCTCTCACGTTCTGGATTCAGATTCGGACTGCACAGACATACCTGACTCAAAACGCACACAAGTTTTTCATATGGACTCCGAATTGGGTGATTCTTTTTTTGTTGGAAACTAGATTTCGTGCACTTTCCAACCCAATTGGAATCACCTTCAAATTCGTCTGGAGTGTTGAGTTGTGGACGAAACAATATGATGCTGCAGCAGAATCCGAGTCAAACTACAAGTCCAAAGGTGTTACATCACCTCCACTTGGGCCCATTGGCCTTGTACGACCTAGATTTAGTTTTAGGCTGCCTTGGGACGTCCTCCCACCTCCTTGGCCGCCACCCCTTGCTCCTATATAAGTAGATCCATCTAGTAACTTTTCCTTGGGATTTGTTTAGTTAAAAGTTAGCCATTGCAACTTCGTGTACTTCGTTTGTGTCCAACGACCAGACCAAGACCGCTTACGGATCCCCACCTTTATCAATACCTCATATATACTCGCAATATTTAGATTGCTTTTATCATATTCTTGCTTGTTCTTCGATTGCTTGCAGGAATAGACCTTCGTGGTCAGGTTGATTGTGCTCCGGTGTGGTCAATAACCTCTCAGAGTTGGTTTAGCGATTGCTAAGGCGCAACGTCGTGCACGTTTGTAGTCGGATCGTCAAAGTCATCTTCACCAAATCGATAGTTATCATCTCATCGAAAGATCGGGACACCCCGCCTCTATCAAGTGGTATCAGTTTTCAGGTTGCTCGGTGAGAATTTCCAGTTTTTCCTAGATTAGATTTATTTTCTTACCTATTGTCCAAGAAAAAGCCACAAAACAAAAGTTAGATCTATTCATCCTTTGTCCTAGCCAGACTGAGCCTTTGCAATTTTCTTTTCATTGTTTGCATTATTGAATTATCGGTTGCATCGCCGTGTCGAGTTGCTGGTCTTAGTGTCTAGTTCCTTTAGAGTTTCGAGTTCTGTTCACATTAGTCACGCAGCCGCTGCATCATTATCCCATCCGCTGTCCACCATCCCATCCACCAATTTCCACCACGTGCTACGCACTGTTTATTGTCATAATCATAGTTGAGGTCACTCACATCTTCGCCTGATCGAATCTGCATCTTATCTAGTTTGTCTTGGAAAGAGGGAGAAAAAAAGAGAGAAAAAAAAGAGAGAAAAAAAAGGAAAAAAAAGTCAGAGAATAAAAAAGGAGAGAAAGAGAAAAAAGTGTGAGGAAAAAAAAGAGAGAAGAAAAAAAAAACAAAAAAATCGGCACAAACTTTTTCAGAGGAAAGTTGGAGACAAAGTTGTTGATATATCCTGCTTGGCTGTTGTTTCACCTCATTATCTTCACTGCTGTTGTGATCTTCACTTATATCTTGCTGTCAAGAGCTACTTAGTATCCTTCATTGATGCTAGTTGTGCTACGCCGTGACCTCATTAGTGTTCTAGGCTCGCGTCTCTAGTATGGTCTAGCCTAGGACCAGCACAGTACCGTCGTTGAGCGTTTATTCAGCATTGAATCTTTGAATTGATTATTGCTAATCTTTTGCTACCATATATAGCCAACCCAGCTCCACATATTTCTACACCGTGTATACGTACGTTCCCCTGGCAATCGTTTTACACAATCTTCGGAGTTATTTGACACCGCTGGTTGCCTGTCACCACCTGCCACATGGTAAGAACTTGTAAGATATTGATATTTGCTTTACTGTGAGCACTTTACAACCACATCCTAGTAGTTCATAGGAACATTATTCTCGAATTTTGGTTCTTGTTTCTACTAATCATGACAGGTTCCAGAGATAGAAGTTCTTGGATGACGGACACATCTTCACCATCACGAGAGTTGGGACAACACACACAAGCATATGGTCAGGTTATCTCTTTACCATCATTTGAGGGTAGATTTAATCCTGCTATTTATCTAGCTTGGGAGCTTGAAGTAGAACAAGTTTTTAGTCACCATGATTTTTCTGAACTTGAGAGAGTACGAGCTACCATTAGAGCATTTACTGGTTTTGCTTCTGTTTGGTGGAGTGTACATTGTAAGAAAAACATTGATAACCAACCAACAACTTGGAAAGTTTTGAAAGCTGTAATGAGACAACAATTTTTTCCTCCTTATTATCGTCGTGAATTGCGTCGCAAATTGGAGCAATTAAAACAAGGCAGTAACACTGTTCATGCTTACTACCAAGAGTTCAAATCTTATATGCATCATTGTGACATAGAAGAATCTAAGGATGATACAATGAATAGATTTTTTGGTGGTTTGAACCATGATATTCAGGCAAGATTTCAGTATATTCCTCGTTGCATTACTGGTATGTATGTCCGTGCTTGTATCTTTGAGAGACAAATACAGGAGGATGCATTGGGTGACTACAACAACTACTATTCCAGTTCATGCTCACCACCGCCGGTTGGTTACTCCACTATTGCACCTACTAGAGCAGCCCCACCTCGGATTGTGAGCGCGATATCATCTCAAGAGTATGGTACATTGTCAATGTCCGTACCTACATCAGCTACATCTCTGCGAGGTAACAGTAAAGGTCTTGATGATATAACTTCACATGAGAATGAAGCATGCCTAGTTAACTTGAATGCATCATGTGTTGAGTTACCTGTTGATTTGAGCACACCACCTATTTTAGAGACTCTTGTTACTGTCATGAATGCGTCATGTGATCAAACAACTGAAATATCAACAATTTTGAGTGCACCCATTGAATTAACTGTTGATGCAAAAGAACCAATGTTTAATCATTTTGATATGACCTCTAAACTTGATGATGATTCTGTGTCCAATGACTTATGGCATGTTTGCTTATTTAAGCATGTTGTAGCATGTAAATTTGATGCAAGTAAGGTTTATTCATCGAAGTTAGGATGGTTTAATGATGAAGATTGCCAATCTTTTGAAGTGAATAAGAGCTTCACTTATATGTGCAAACTGAGTTGCAATATTTTCATGCCTTCTACTTCTTGTGCTAATTTTTTGGCTTTAGATTTTATGAACTATGCAAGTTACTCATCTATTCATGTGTCATATATGCAAAAATCAAGGGAAGTAAAAATGGATGACATATACATATACAACATGTACACCTTGTCTCTTTTGTTAGCCACATTTCAGATTAAGCAACGCCGAGGACGGCTTTATTTTCAAGAAGGGGAGGATGATGAGGACATGACTACCTTGGATATGACCAAAAATATTGCATATATACATATTTGTCAGGTGATTTCTAGTGCAAACTATTCAATAATCTATTTATGTTATCCAGAACAAAAATACTTCACACACTTTTGTGTTTTGTCTAACTGCAGGTGTGTGGGACATTTGTACAATCCACATATGAAGATAAGGAAGAAAGAGATGTTTATTTGCTGTCCAAAAAGTTCTCTCACGTCACTTTTGGCCCAAGAGAAGATAGAGTCCAAGTCTCTCACGTTCTGGATTCAGATTCGGACTGCACAGACATACCTGACTCAAAACGCACACAAGTTTTTCATACGGACTCCGAATTGGGTGATTCTTTTTTTGTTGGAAACTAGATTTCGTGCACTTTCCAACCCAATTGGAATCACCTTCAAATTCGTCCGGAGCGTTGAGTTGTGGACGAAACAATGTGATGCTGCAGCAGAATCCGAGTCAAACTACAAGTCCAAAGGTGTTACATCACCTCCACTTGGGCCCATTGGCCTTGTACGACCTAGATTTAGTTTTAGGCTGCCTTGGGACGTCCTCCCACCTCCTTGGCCGCCACCCCTTGCTCCTATATAAGTAGATCCATCTAGTAACTTTTCCTTGGGATTTGTTTAGTTAAAAGTTAGCCATTGCAACTTCGTGTACTTCGTTTGTGTCCAATGACCAGACCAAGACCGCTTACGGATCCCCACCTTTATCAATACCTCATATATACTCGCAATATTCAGATTGCTTTTATCATATTCTTGCTTGTTCTTCGATTGCTTGCAGGAATAGACCTTCGTGGTCAGGTTGATTGTGCTCCGGTGTGGTCAATAACCTCTCAGAGTTGGTTTAGCGATTGCTAAGGCGCAACGTCGTGCACGTTTGTAGTCGAATCGTCAAAGTCAGCTTCACCAAATCGATAGTTATCATCTCATCGAAAGATCGGGACACCCCGCCTCTATCAGATGGTGCGGCGGCGGCGTGACAACTTATGACCAGAACTCGAAACTCTAAAAGACTAGACTCTAAGACCAGCAACTAGACCGACGATGCAACCGCAAATTCAACAAAGCAAAACCCTAAAAAGATTATGCAAAGGCTCAGATTGGTTCGGATATGATGAACTAACCCTAATTTTTTTTGTGGCTTTTTCGTGGACTGTAGGTATGAAGAACAGACTCGACCTAAACTACGAAAAACTGTAAAATCTCACCGAGCAACCTGGAAATCTGATACCACTTGATAGAGATGAGGGTCTCCCGATCTTTCGATGAGATGGTAACTATCGATTTGGTGGAGACGACTTTGACGATCCGACTACAAACGTGCACGACGTTGCGCCTTAGCAATCGCTAAACCAATCTCCAGAGATTATTGACCACGCCGGTGCACGATCAACCTGACCACGAAGGTCTATTCCTGCAAGCAATCGAAGAACGAGCAAGAATATGATAAAGGCATTCTGAATATTGCGAATATGTATGAAGTATTGATAAAGGTGGGGATCCGTAAGCGGTCTTGGTCTGGTCGTTGGACACAAACGAAATACACGAAGTTGCAATGGCTAACTTTTAACTAAACAAATCCCAAAGTCTAAACGATGCCCTAAGGGCTGTATATATGGAGGAAGAGGGGGGGAATTTCGTGGCCCTTGGTGGAGGGGTCCGAAATCAACCCTATGTCTTGTTTCCCCACACATACGGACTCTAAAAATAGCCTATACTTATGTATTTCGAAATTACATGGGCCTGGCCCAATAATAAGGTGACGCAGCACCTAAAATAGCCTCGGGACGAAATTTATGAAGTGGCATCTTGTATATTTCGTCCAAGGCTTCATGCACCCATTATGGTGGCTTCAAAGTCCTGAAATCATCACTTGTAACTCCGTTCTTGTTCCCCTTGCGCATGGCATCATCTCCATGCTTGTTCTTGCTCCAATGTTCATCCTTCTCCAAGCTAGGCCCTTCATTTGTAAGCAAAACAAATGTATCCAATTTAGGCAGCATCATATTCTCATGAACATTAGAATCATTACCAAGAAACGAAAGTACCTGGTAATTTAGTTGGCGTGCACGAGCTCTAGTAATTGGTCCAGTATGTATAGCAGCAGGGGCTGTGGGTGTAACAATTGTATTGATGTCCTCATCAGAACATTAGAATCATTACCAAGAAACGAAAGTACCTGATAATTTAATTGGCGTGCGCGAGCTCTAGTAATTGGTCCCGTATATGTAGCAGTAGGGGCTGTGGGTGTAACAATGGTATTGATGTCCTCATCATCCTCCCCTTCTTGAAATGAAGTCGTCCTCGACGGAAACTCATCTTCCTCACCCAAATAAGGCTTCAAATCTGCAATGTTAAAAGTGGGACTAACCTCAAAATCTGCAGGCAGCTCAAGTTTATATGCATTATCATTTATTTTCTCTAACACCTTAAAGGGACCATCAGCACGTGGCATTAGCTTTGATTTGCGCAAATCAAGAAATCTATCCTTACGCAAATGTAACCAAACTAGATCTCCAGGTGCAAACACAACATGTTTTCTACCCTTATCTCCAGCAAGTTTATATTTAGCATTCATACGCTCAATGTTTTCCTTAGTTAACTCATGCATTTTTAAAATCAATTCAGCACGTTGTTTAGCATCAAAATTAACCTTCTCCGAAGATGGAAGAGGCAACAAATCAATAGGTGCACGAGGTAGGAAACCATACACAACTTCAAAAGGGCACATCTTAGTAGTAGAATGCAATGAACGATTAGAAGCAAATTCAATATGAGGCAAGCATTCCTCCCACATTTTGTTATTATTGATAGACGCGGGGTGTGCCGATCTTTCGATGAGATGATAACTATCGATTTGGTGGAGACGACTTTGACGATCCGACTACAAACGTGCAACGACGTTGTGCCTTAGCAATCGCTAAACCAACTCCGAGAGGTTATTGACCACGCCGGAGCACGATCAACCTGACCACGAAGGTCTATTCCTGCAAGCAATCGAAGAACAAGCAAGAATATGATAAAAGCAATCTGAATATCGCGAATATGTATGAAGTATTGATAATGGTGGGGATCCGAAAAGTGGTCTTGGTCTGGTCGTTGGACACAAACGAAGCACACAAAGTTGCAATGGCTAACTTTTAACTAAACAAATCCCAAGGAAAAGCTACTAGATGGATCTACTTATATAGGAGCAAGGGGTGGCGGCCAAGGAGGTGGGAGGACGTCCCAAGGCAGCCTAAAACTAAATCTAGGTCGTACAAGGCCAATGGGCCCAAGTGGAGGTGATGTAACACCTTTGGACTTGTAGTTTGACTCGGATTCTGCTGCAGCATCAGATTGTTTCGTCCACAACTCAACGCTCCGGACGAATTTGAAGGTGATTCCAATTGGGTTGGAAAGTGCACAAAATCTAGTTTCCAACAAAAAAAGAATCACCCAATTCGGAGTCCGTATGAAAAACTTGTGTGCGTTTTGAGTCAGGTATGTCTGTGCAGTCCGAATCTGAATCCAGAACGTGAGAGACTTGGACTCTATCATCTCTTGGGCCAAAAGTGACGTGAGAGAACTTTTTGGACAGCAAATAAACATCTCTTTCTTCCTTATCTTCATATGTGGATTGTACAAATGTCCCATACACCTGCAATTAGACAAAACACAAAAGTGTGTGAAGTATTTTTGTTCTGGATAACATAAATAGATTATTGAATAGTTTGCACTAGAAATCACCTGACAAATATGCATATATGCAATATTTTTGGTCATATCCAAGGTAGTCATGTCCTCATCATCCTCCCCTTCTTGAAAATAAAGCCGTCCTCGGCGTTGCTTAATCTGAAATGTGGCTAACAAAAGAGACAAGGTGTACATGTTGTATATGTATATGTCATCCATTTTTACTTCCCTTGATTTTTGCATATATGACACATGAATAGATGAGTAACTTGCATAGTTCATAAAATCTAAAGCCAAAAAATTAGCACAAGAAGATTGCAACTCAGTTTGCACATATAAGTGAAGCTCTTATTCATTTCAAAAGATTGACAATGTTCATCATTAAACCATCCCAACATTGGTGAATAAACCTTACTTGCATCAAATTGACATGCTACAACATGCTTAAATAAGCAAACATGCAATAAGTCATTCAACACAGAATCATCACCAACATTAGAGGTCATATCAAAATGATTAAACATTGGTTCTTTTGCATCAATAGTTAATTCAATGGGTGCACTCAAAATTGTTGGTATTTCAGTTGTTTGATCACATGGCAAAGTCAAATTATCAATGTAGTCCTCTAAAATAGGTGGTGTGATCAAAGTAGTGGGTAGCTCATCAGATGGTGCATTCAAATTGACAAGGCATTCATCATTCTCATGTAGAGATGGAAGATCAGTACCTTTGTCATTACCTCTTATGATCAACTCAGATGATGTAGCCACTCTCGGGGGCGATGTGTCACATGGTGGAGGTGATGTAGTCCTGACAACAACGGATGTGGTTGTCATAGTATGCCTAGTAGTTGAAGGAACGATCATATAAACTCTTGGAATGTGCACCGTGCGCTTGTTCTCCTCGTGGCCAACACGTCGTTTTATTTCCTGTTCAGCTTTGCAAGCAAGATGAAACAAATGGTCCATAGGATAACACTCTTCATGAATTAGTATCTCTTGAATATCACGGTTTAATCCTCCCCAAAATCTATCCATAAAATCATCTTCACCTTCTTCTAAAGAGGAATGCAACAAGGTAGTTTGTAAATCATCATAATATTTTGTTACAGTTTCACTACCTTGTTTTAAGTGTTGCAACTTCTTAATCATGTCACGAGTATAATAAGCAGGGACGAAAGTATGTCGCATGGCAAGTTTCAAATCATCCCAAGTAGTAGGTATATAATCAGGGTGTAACCGACAATATTCACTCCACCAAACCAAAGCATAACCAGTGAAAGAACCAACCGCAACCTTAACCTTTTTATGTTCATCGAAATTATGGGAAGCAAATATATTTTTTATGTCGAACTCCCATTCAATATATAAAGCTGGTTTAAAACGGCCATTAAATGGTGGTATAGATACATTAACCTGATCATGTGCATTTGGATGTTTGTGCACCTCTCGTGACGGTTGTGGTATTTGCAAAGGTGGTGGCACGTCTCCCGCGATCGACAAAGCCCATGAACTGACTCTGGATCCTGTCATGATTAGTAGAACAAGAAACAAAACCCAAAAATAATGTTCCTGTAACTACTAGGATGTGGTGGTAAAACGCTCACAGTAAAGCAAATATCAATGTCTTACAAGTTCTTACCATGCAGCAGGCGGTGATCGGCAACCAGCGGTGTCAAGTAACTCCGAATATTGAGTAAAGCGGTTGCCAGGGGAGCGTACGTATACACGGTGTAGAAATATGTGGAGCTGGGTTGGCTATATATGGTAGCAAAAGATTAGCAATAATCAATTCAAAGATGCAATGTTGAATAAACGCTCAACGACGGTACTGTGCTGGTCCTAGGCTAGACCAAACTAGAGACGCGAGCCTAGAACACTAATGAGGTCACGTCGTAGCACAACTAGCATCAATAAAGGATATGAAGTAGCTCTGGACAGCAAGATATAAGTGAAGATCACAATAGCAGTAGACCTATTTAGAAGCTGCTGTTGAGGTGCCAAATACTGAACTAGCTTCTGTAACTATTTAGATGCGGCTCGTCGCTAGCTTTCATTTGAGTACTCGCGGAGCCAAAACAGACTTCATATGAGGAAGTTATGCCTGTTTTACTGAACAGTGCACAAAACAGATTCCAATCCGAATTCAACTACGAGATTGAGTCTAAATAGATCCGAATTTTGTTTTTTTTTCTCCTCTCTTTTTTTTCTCACACTTTTTTTTTCTTTTCCTTTCTTTTTTTTTTCTCTGACTTTTTTTTACTTTTTTTTCTCTCGTTTTTTTCTCTATCTTTTTTTTCTCCCTCTTTCCAAGACAAACTAGATAAGATGCAGATTGCATCAGGCGAAGATGTGAATGACCTCAACTATGATTATGACAATGAACAGTGCGTAGCACGTGGTGAAAATTAATGGACGGGATGGTGGACAGCGGAAGGGATAATGATGCAGCGGCGGCGTGACTAATGTGAACAGAACTCGAAACTCTAAAAGAACTAGACACTAAGACCAGCAACTAACACGACGATGCAACCGATAATTCAACTATGCAAGCAATGAATAGAAAATTGCAAACGCTCAGACTGGCTTGGATAAATGATGAACAGATCTAACTTTTTTATGGCTTTTTCATGGACTGTATGTATGAATGATAGATGCGATCTAAACTATGAAAAACTGTAAAATCTCACCGAGCAACCTGAAAACTGATACCACTTGATAGACGCGGGGTGTGCCGATCTTTCGATGAGATGATAACTATCGATTTGGTGGAGACGACTTTGACGATCCGACTACAAACGTGCAACGACGTTGATGAGGACATCAATACAATTGTTACACCCACAGCCCCTGCTTCTATACATACTGGACCAATTACTAGAGCTCGTGCACGCCAACTAAATTACCAGGTACTTTCGTTTCTTGGTAATGATTCTAATGTTCATGAGAATATGATGCTGCCTAAATTGGATACATTTGTTTTGCTTACAAATGAAGGGCCTAGCTTGGAGAAGGATGAACATTGGAACAAGAACGGAGTTACAAGTGATGATTTCAGGACTTTGAAGCCACCATAATGGGTGCATGAAGCCTTGGACGAAATATACAAGATGCCACTTCATAAATTTCGTCCTGAGGCTATTTTAGGTGCTGCGTCACCTTATTATTGGGCCAGGCCCATGTAATTTCGAAATACATAAGTATAGGGTATTTTTAGAGTCCGTATGTGTGGGGAAACAAGAGATAGGGTTGATTTCGGACCCCTCCACCAAGGGCCACGAAATTCCCCCCTCTTCCTCCATATATACAGCCCTTAGGGCATCGTTTAGACTTTGGGTTTTGTTTAGATTAAAAGTACGCCATAGCTGCAACTTCGCGTACTTCGTTTGTGTTCAACGACCAGACAAAGGCGTCACAGAACCCCACCTTGATCAATAAAGCTTTCATCTTATATTCGCAATATCCAGATTGCAATCTTAGTTTCTTGCTTGTTCTTTGTTTGCTCGCAGGAAACAGACCCTCGTGGTCAGGTTGATCGTGCTCCAGCGTGGTCAATAACCTCTCGGAGTTGGTTTAGTGATTGCTAAGGCGCGACGTCCTCGCACGTTCGTAGTCGGATCGTCAAAGTCGACTTCCACCAAAGCGATATCCATCATCTCATCGAAAGACGGGACACCTTTGCCTCTATCAAGTGGTATCAGATTTCCAGGTTGCTCGGTGAGATTTTACAGTTTTTCGTAGTTTAGATCGAGTCTGTTCTTCATACCTATAGTCCACGAAAAAGCCACAAAAAAAATTAGGGTTAGTTCATCATATCCGAACCAATCTGAGCCTTGCATAATCTTTTTAGGGTTTTGCTTTGTTGAATTTGCGGTTGCATCGTCGTGTCTAGTTGCTGGTCTTAGAGTCTAGTCTTTTAGAGTTTCGAGTTCTGGTCATAAGTTGTCACGCCGCCGCCGCACCATCATCATCGCCCCTGCCATCTACCACCACCGCTCCGAATTCGTATCCATATACCACCACCAATCCGTGCCCATATACCACCACCGATCCATATCCATATACTACCACCGCTACCACCACCGCTGCCATATACCACCACCATATATCCACCACCAATCCGAGTTCTTTGCTTATTAGGTTTGTTTTCGGGATCCATCTAGATTCCGATTCGTGTTTCCTTGCCGGAGTAGGTTTCGGAAAAAAATAAAATTGGTCGAAGTTCTTTGCTCCGTTTAGGCCCAAAATTTTTCGAAAACGCATTTTTCGAAAAAATTTCTGGCTATCCTATTTTTAGGTGTTTCTGAGTGTTTTGAGACAGGTGCCATTATAGGAAGTTTTTTTTGACCCGTTTCCAGTTTTTGGGTCCGGGCAGTCAAAAAAAAAAATTGGTCGAAAAATTTCGTGCCCATCCTGTCAGTTTGAGCTAGGAAGAGTTTTGAGATACTCGCCATTATAGTGATTTTTCGCAAAAAAAAAAGCAGCGCAAAAAAAAAAGAGCGCAAAAAAAAAGAGCGAAAAAAAAATTCAGAGTGTGCTTTTCCCTTGTTTACGTGCCGCGCCGTGATTTTGTTGGTGTTCTAGCCTCGCGTCTCTAGCACAGTCTAGCCTAGGACCAGCACAGTACCGTCGTTGAGCGTTTATTCAACTTTGCATCTCTGAATTGATTATTGCTGACCCTTTTTGCTACCATATTATAAGCCTTCCCAGCTCCACATACATCTACGTCGTGCGTTTGACTCTCCCTGGTAATCGCTCTATCCAAGCTTTGAGAGTTTTTGACTACAACGGTTGCCGATCACCGCCTGCTGCTGGGTAAGAACTGGTAAGAATTTGAGATTTGCTTGACGGATTTGTGACACCCACCACCACCACTTGTTCGTAGTCTGTAGGATCATATTCTTGTGTGTTTCTATTGCTGCTAACCATGCCAGGATCACAAGCCGACGAGATTGATTGGGAGAATTTATCGAACAAGGAGCTTCATGATAAGTTTAAGCAAATGATGACTGAACAGGTGCAAGATGTGCTGAACAATTTTGAAGAGGCCATGGAGAAGATCACTGGCCTTGAGAAGACGTTCGAAACAAAGCTCGATAACAAGTTTAATGAATTGCTCGCGCGTCTTCCACCACCACCACCTGATAGAGGCAAAGGTGTCCCGTCTTTCGATGAGATGATGGATATCGCTTTGTTGGAAGCCGACTTTGACGATCCGACTACGAACGTGCGAGGACGTCGCGCCTTAGCAATCGCTAAACCAACTCCGAGAGGTTATTGACCACGCCGGAGCACGATCAACCTGATCACGAGGGTCTGTTTCCTGCGAGCAAACGAAGAACAAGCAAGAAACTGAGATTGCAATCTGGATATTGCGAATATAAGATGAAAGCTTTATTGATCAAGGTGGGGTTCTGTGACGCCTTTGTCTGGTCGTTGAACACAAACGAAGTACGCGAAGTTGCAGCTATGGCGAACTTTTAATCTAAACAAAACCCAAAGTCTAAACGATGCCCTAAGGGATGTATATATGGAGGAAGAGGGGGGAATTTCGTGGCCCTTGGTGGAGGGGTCCGAAATCAACCCTATCTCTTGTTTCCCCACACATACGGACTCTAAAAATAGCCTATACTTATGTATTTCGAAATTACATGGGCCTGGCCCAATAATAAGGTGACGCAGCACCTAAAATAGCCTCGGGACGAAATTTATGAAGTGGCATCTTGTATATTTCATCCAAGGCTTCATGCACCCATTATGGTGGCTTCAAAGTCCTGAAATCATCACTTGTAACTCCGTTCTTGTTCCCCTTGCGCATGCCATCATCTTCATGCTTGTTCTTGCTCCAATGTTCATCCTTCTCCAAGCTAGGCCCTTCATTTGTAAGCAAAACAAATGTATCCAATTTAGGCAGCATCATATTCTCATGAACATTAGAATCATTACCAAGAAACGAAAGTACCTGGTAATTTAGTTGGCGTGCACGAGCTCTAGTAATTGGTCCAGTATGTATAGCAGCAGGGGCTGTGGGTGTAACAATTGTATTGATGTCCTCATCATCCTCCCCTTCTTGAAATGAAATCGTCCTCGACGGAAGTTCATCTTCCTCACCCAAATAAGGCTTCAAATCTGCAATGTTAAAAGTGGGACTAACCCCAAAATCTGCAGGCAGCTCAAGTTTATATGCATTATCATTTATTTTCTCTAACACCTTAAAGGGACCATCAGCACGTGGCATTAACTTTGATTTGCGCAAATCAGGAAATCTATCCTTACGCAAATGTAACCAAACAAGATCTCCAGGTGCAAACACAACATGTTTTCTACCCTTATCTCCAGCAAGTTTATATTTAGCATTCATGCGCTCAATGTTTTCCTTAGTTAACTCATGCATTTTTAAAATCAATTCAGCACGTTGTTTAGCATCGAAATTAACCTTCTCCGAAGATGGAAGCGCCTCCTGCAACAACAAAAGACGAACGGAGCTAGCTGGAATGCATAGCTTGTTAGCACGAAACACAAATCCATCGTTAACAACAAACTTGTTCCACATTCTTCCTTCTTTACAATTATGCATTACATCTTTAAAATCAGCATCATGCACATATTGATCTTTGATGGTCTCCAAACCAAATATTTTGAAGTCAAGTTGTGAAAGCATAGTATAGCGACGAGACAATGCATCAGCAATAACATTTTCCTTTCCCTTCTTGTGTTTAATGACATAAGGGAAAGTCTCAATGAATTCAACCCATTTAGCATGTCTACGATTCAGTTTAGCTTGACTTTTAATATGTTTTAATGATTCATGATCAGAATGTATAACAAATTCTTTGGGCCATAAATAATGTTGCCATGTTTCTAAAGTCCGAACAAGAGCATATAATTCTTTATCATAAGTAGAATAATTCAGACTAGGCCCACTCAATTTTTCAGAAAAGTATGCAACAGGTTTGCCATCTTGTAATAACACACCTCCTAATCCAATTCCACTAGCATCACATTCAAGCTCAAAAGTCTTATTAAAATCAGGAAGTTGGAGTAAAGGAGCATGTGTCAACTTATCTTTCAATACCGTGAAGGCTTCTTCCTGTGCGGTACCCCAAACAAAAGGCACATCCTTCTTTGTAAGCTCGTTGAGAGGTGCAGCAATGGTGCTGAAATCTCTCACAAAACGCCTATAGAATCCAGCGAGGCCAAGAAAACTCCTCACTTGTGTGACCGTTTTGGGCTGCGGCCAACTCTCAATGGCTTCAATCTTGGCTTTGTCAACTTCAATTCCCTGTGGAGTAACAACATAGCCAAGAAAAGATACTCGGTCGGTGCAAAAGGTGCACTTCCCAAGGTTACCAAACAAACGTGCATCACGTAGAGCAATAAAAACAACACGTAAATGTTCCAAATGTTCTTCCAAAGATCTGCTATAAATCAGTATGTCATCAAAGTAAACTACCACAAATCGTCCAATGAAAGCACGTAAAACTTTGTTCATTAATCTCATGAAAGTACTAGGTGCATTAGTTAACCCAAAAGGCATGACTAACCACTCATATAATCCAAACTTAGTTTTAAATGCTGTTTTCCATTCATCTCCCAATTTCATACGAATTTGGTGGTAGCCACTACGCAAATCAACTTTGGAGAATATTGTAGAACCACTCAATTCATCAAGCATATCATCTAGCCTAGGAATAGGATGACGATAACGAATAGTAATATTATTAATGCCTCCTCAATCAACACACATACGTGATGTACCATCCTTTTTCGGCACTAGAATAATAGGAACAGCACAAGGACTAAGGGATTCGCGTATATAACCTTTGTCGAGAAGCTCTTGTACTTGGCGCATAATCTCCTTCGTCTCCTTTGGATTGGTACGGTATGGTGCACGGTTTGGCAGTGAAGCACCGAGAATTAAGTCAATCTGATGCTCAATCCCTCGAATAGGCGGTAATCCCGGTGGCACGTCTTGTGGAAAGACGTCAGCGAACTCCTGCAAAATGTTAGTGACAGCAGGAGGCAAAGAGGAAGGCACGTCCTCGAATGAAAATAATGCCTCTTTGCACACAAAAGCATAGCAAACAGATTTGCCGAAATCTAGCTCATCAATATCAGATTTGGTGGCAAATAAACATGCACTTTTCAATTTAATTTCAGAAGCAACACTAGATGGTTTATTATTAGGCTTCATTTGTTGCTCAAATTCTTTTGCCACAATCTGATTTTCACTCTTATTCTTCTCCTGTTGTACTTTATTAGCTCTATTAATATCATCTTTCAAAATGGAATCAGGAGTCATAGGAAGCAAAGTAATATTTTTATCCGTATGAACAAGAGTATAGTGATTGTTTCTACCATGGTGTACAGAATTTTTATCAAATTGCCATGGTCTACCAAGTAATAAGGAACATGCTTGCATAGGTACCACATCACAATCAACATAATCAGCATATGTAGAGATACTAAAATGCACACGAACAGTACGTGTTACCTTAACCTTGCCGCTGTTGTTGAACCATTGGATGTAGTAAGGATGTGGATGTGGTCTTGTGGTGAGAGAAAGCTTCTCCACCATCTCCATGCTAGCCAAGTTGTTGCAGCTCCCTCCGTCTATTATGACGCGCACAGAACGTTCCTTCACAACTCCCTTGGTATGGAACAAATTGTGCCTCTGATTTTGCTCAGCTTGTGTGACCTGCACACTCAAA